>NC_047506.1:10502898-10666025 GCF_902827115.2 Pseudochaenichthys georgianus | reverse complement strand
TCGGTTAGCGGGAGATGTTCTATAAGATTATTATGATCCGGTAATGGCTCTACAACACCATCCTCTAGTTTAAATTTCTTCACTTTGTTTCTTTTTCTTTCACCTTCCTTCTTTTTGTCTTTTAGTTTTCCGTCCTATGGTCCCTTTTCTTTTCATTCGCATTCTGCGTTTGCTTTTAATTTTTCTTCTCCTTTTCATGTTGCTTTTTCTTTTTCTTCGTTTTTCTTTACTTTTTCTATTCTTTTCTGCTAATTGTCGTTTGCGATCTTGGCGAGTGGTATGAGATATTCTATAAAGGTTATCTATAATACCATCTTTTAAAGAAAGATATTCTTCATATGTCATGTTATCATGGTCCTCTTTTGTCCTAAAAACCTTACATGGATATGATATAGATGAGAGCTCTTCTTCGGGGACATCCTCTCCCCTACTTTGTAACATCCAGTCATTAAGCCCATATCCATTATCCTGGTGATAATAAGGGCAGGCTACATCAGACTTGGTTTTTCTCAGATCCATGGCCAGTTTTTAACGGTCGTCCTTAGTTTTATATGATTTGCTGAGTGGGTGGGACATATTGCGTTGAGTGGGAAGGCTTAATCTGTAGAAAGTACTCTGTTTGAGGAGATTTCGTAATAATGGCAGTTTGTCATTTTGAGGGTATTTCAGTGAAACAAGGCTGTTTTGAACATTTGACAGATTTATGCTTAAATTCTCTGGTAAAGTTACTGAAGATACACTTTGTATATAAAAGCTGAAAAGTAGATAATGACGCGTGCTTTGTGTGTACAGACACACAGAAAACACTGAAAAACACAACAAGAAGGACTGTAATACACATGTATCAGACACGCTCCCCTTGCTAAAATGATGACAACAGTTTTTAGATGTAAAAAACCACTTTTTTATTTTTTTCACACGCAAAATCAATAGTTATACTGATTGTAGCATCCCCAGGACAGTCTCCAGCTTAGAATTCCCCATATTACTGGAGATATCGTGATGGAGTTTTTTCACTTCAGTCAAAAGTATTCACGTCTATGCTGTTTTCGACGCAAAGATGCATTACATCTACAAACAGAGCATACAATGAGAGCACATGATACACTGTTGATGTTTGTTTCATTTCTGAGATAATGTTACAGAATGTTTCGGAAAATGAAGATTCCAGGACCACTTTAAATGTTTCGTTTACAATCATTTCCCAATGACCCGGAATAGTACTGCCAGAACGAACGATATCCAAAATGTCTTCTAGTTTACAAACTTCAGCCATTCTGCTTACACGGGGGTCACTACTCATTCTGTTTTCAATCGTCCCCATCATCACACTTATTAAACGGGTAAGGACTACATTATGATCAATATATACAGAGCGTTTTGCATAGTAGTTTCCCATTTTTATTTTACTTAAAGAAAAAAGTCACTGCATTGAACAAGTCCCTGGCTTCTTCTCCATCCGACTGCTGTTTGTTAGTCTTCTTCTTCTTCTTCTCCATCCAACTCTGTATGGATATTTCAAGTCTCTCCTTGAGGCATCTGCATTTTACAAGCTTGTGCAGAAAGGCTTCCGAAGCGCGTCCTATCCTCAGTTTATCCTCGCAAATGCCTTTTTCAATAAGACTCTGGTCAATCACTGCAACGAAGTCGGCGAGCCAAAGTCTTTTCATTAACGCTTTGTAATTGTTTCTGAAGAAGAAATCGGGCATGTCATTCCGACAATCGTGTTGCCTCTGGTCGGGGTTACTGCGTCGGCATTCTTTGCAGATTTCTTTTCTGTACCGATACATCACCATCTCCAGAATATAAAACAATTCCGATTTCACTGTGTCCCTAAACCGAGACTTCTTGACCCGAGGAGTAGCATCAGCAGCAGTAGTACTGCAAGATTCGGGTTTCCCACATGGTGGTGTCGCTGGTGGACTCTGTTCCTGACTGCAACTCGCGGGGGGAGTCTTGGCTTTTCTCTGCTCCATGGCTAGTTTACAACGATCGTCTTAGTGAGGTCCTTCGTTTTAGAAGATTTGCTGAGTGGAGGGTGGGGCTCATTGCGTTGAATGGGGGAGTCAATTATAGAATTGAGAGTTTTTAGAAAAAAAGTTCTTTAAGCGTTGTAGCTTTTTCATCTCATCTCCAGCAATAGGTGAAATTTAAGAATAAGTAATAGTTTGTCATGATTTTACGGAAAAAGTATAGTTTATCAGAAATATGGAAAAGTCATTGTGTACAAATAGTATGTTGAAAATCAAAAAAGAAAACTCAATTCAATACAATTTAATGAATATTTTACCCTGTTCTAAAGTTTTACACCCTTAAAGAAAAACCCCTTCCTTACCAAGTACTTCATATTATACCCTTTTGTTAAGTGTTGCGTACATCAGGGTGTATCTCAAAGTATCTTGGTAACATAAAATAACTAAAATATGTAAGTTTATCAGAAAAAAAAACCCATTGTTTAACTGAACAAGTGTTGCATACATCAAAGTGTGTCTAAAAGTATCTTAGTAACACAAGAAAAGAGAAAAAAGCCTTGATGTCAACAAAACTGTATTTTTCCACTGAAATAGCGTTAAAAAAAAAAAAAAAGTGCCTTTAAAGAAAATGTATTCAGACAAAGTATTTTATTTTCAAAAAAAAAAAAAAGTTTAAGGTTTTGCATACATAAAAAGTGTATCTTACAGTTCCTTTGTGAGAGAATTACACACAAATCTGCCAAGTGTCAGGGAAAATTGTTAAAATCACAAACTTACCTTTTAGAGAAACAGTCTTTAAGAAAAAATCTAATCAGACTGTACTTCATTTTCTAGTTTTAAGGTTTTGCATCCCTCAAAGTGTGTCTAAAAGTATCTTGGCAAGAGAAAAAAGCCAAAATCTGCCTTTAAAAGAATCCGAATTCCTTATAAAGTACTTTATATTCACCCAGTTTCAGTTTTCAGACACCAAACTGTATCTAAAAGTATCTTGGTAACACAAGAAAAAGAGTAAGTGTAATTTCTTCGGTAATGTTACAGAATGTTTCTGAAAAATGAAGATTCCGGGACCACTTTAAATGTTTCGTTTACAATACTATTACATATAGAGGAGAGCTCTTCTTCGGGAACATCCTCTCCCCTACTTTGTACCATCCAGTCATTAAGCCCATATCCATTATCCTGGTGATAATAAGGGTAGGCTACATCAGACTTGGTTTTTCTCAGATCCATGGCTAGTTTTCAACGGTCGTCTTGATGGGGTCCTTCGTTTTAGATGATTTGCTGAGTGGGGTGGGACTTATTGCGTTGAGTGGGGGGAGTCAGTGTAGAATTGAGAGTTTTTTAGAAAAAAGTTCTTTAAGCGTTGTAGCTTTTTCATCTCATCTCCAGCAATAGGTCATCATTTAAGAACAAGTAATAGTTTTGTCAAGATTCTACAGAAAAAAGTCAAAAAAAAAAGTATAGTACGTCAGAAATATGTAAAAGTCATATAGTATGTTGAAAATCAAAAAAAGAAAACTCAATTCAATACAAATTAATGAATATTTTACCCTGTTCTAAAGTTTTGCACCCTTAAAGAAAAATCCCCTTCCTTACCAACTACTTCATATTATACCCTTTGTTAAGTGTTGTGTACATCAGGGTGTATCTCAAAGTATCTTGGTAACATAAAATAACTAAAATATGTAAGTTTATCAGAAAAGAAAAAACCTTGTTTTATCTGAACAAGTGTTGCATACACCAAAGTGTGTTTAAAAGTATCTTAGTAACACAAGAAAAAGAGAAGAAAGCGTTAATGTTAACAAACACTGGATTGTTCCACTGAAATAATAAATAAATAATTTCAAAAAGTGCTCTTAAAAAGAACAAATGTATTCAGATAAAAGTATTTTGTTAGACTATTAAGTCCACTATGGTTATATTTAACCCCTAACCCATTTGTATTATATGTTTGTTGTCCTAATAAAGCCAGAGTCACCTGAATTAATTTTGTCTCCAGACCTTTTTTATTTTTTACATTTTGTAACAATCTTAAAACATTTGTGGTTTGACTCTTTTTAAAAAAGTTCTTTTTCATCTATCATTTTCAACCAAGCAGCAAGAGGTCAAATGTAAGAACAAGTAATAGTTTGTCACGATTTTATGGGAAATAGTCAGAGCGCGATGTCACATCTTAAAGACAGCTTGAACTGGATAAATGGTTAGTCTTTTTCAAACATACCGTACGTTCTGCATGTTAGTATATCTGGCCCATCGATTTAGACCCTACTGCCTTAGACGCATGCCCTCAATAGGGTAGTCACGCTTTGGGAAGAGGTGTTTCATTTCACAGATCCACCTTGATTGTTATTGTGAAGAGGGACGGGGGAGGAACATTCATAGGATGAAGAAGCATAAACATAACTTGTTTGTAAAACGGACAGCACATCAGTTTCAAGAAAGATGACACCGTGTTTATGCATGACATGCAACATATCTTGAAGTCCTACAAAAAAAAAAAAAGGGTACAAGTATATTGTGTTGAAAATATCGCCAAAAGTCGTAATATTGTATAATGTATTAGTTGCATGTTGTATTTTTGCTAGCAATCACTATGTAGTTTTTTCCAAAAATATAATGGAAAAAAAAGCGAGAAAGACAAAAACAAAATACGTTGAAAAGTGGATGAGTATGTCTGTCTCTCGGGGGTTGGTTTGTTAAGAGTCACAGTCTTAAAGAAAATCTGCTCAGAAAAAGTACTTTACTTTCTACCAGTTGTAGAGTTGTCATACATAAAAAAACACTATCATAGGTCTAGGAGTGTTTTTAGCTGTAAAATACCTCCACTTTTTAGTTTTCAGCGTACGGTTAAATCTTTCTACCATACATGCCTATATGTCAATGGCTGTTATATATATATATATATAATATTGTATACCGTTTTTTCTTCAACAAGTTTTGAAAAACTTTATTTAAAAGAATTCTTTCCCCGCAGCTGTTAGTGACTTTTTAGGGATCTCGCTGTGTGTTAAAACTATATCAAAAGCTTTTTGGTAACCTTACCCTTCTTTTTCTTTAATGTTTGAGCACAGGTTTTTCTAAATACATTTATGACTGTTAATAAATAATTAAAACCATCATTATATTCGGACAGCGACTGCATATCACAGAGATCTGCTTGAAATTGTTGCAGCGGTCTGAGTACGAAAACTCTGTTTTCTTACAAAATGCACCAGTGTCGACTTGTACAAATGTATATGGTTTATCCTCTGATAAATATTCTCTGACTTTCTATATATATATATATATTTAAGTATATTACCTACCTACCTCCCTCTGTTTACAACATGTTTGTCTCCATAGGGGGTTTATGACTTCTCCATAGGGGGTTTGGGGTTTTCCCCCTCCCTTATCCTCTAGCAAAAAGGCTGACTTTTTAAAATATCTGTTTTTTATATGCTTTACTTTGATTTGGAGCACCCAACGGATGGCTGTAAGTTGTCACCGGTGTCTCGCTGATTAAATTCATATCAAGACGTCTCTTGGCCATTTTCTCTCGACTTGAAAAATATTTAAGAGTGACTAAAGACGATGGCTTTTTATTTAGACAGAGGGAGAGGGTGAGGGGCGGGGAAAGTGTGTGTGTGTGTGTGTGTGTGTGTGTGTGTGTGTGTGTTCCCCCTCCTCCACCATATGTTCTCTCCCCTCATGTCCTGTCATGTCCTGTTTGCAAAAACAGAGAGGTTTAAATATATGTTTTTAAGATGCCTTACTTTTGGGATTAATTTCATGTTATTTGCAAGTATTTGTAAGTTACATTCGATACTGTATACAGGATTAACCACACAGGAAGTGGTAAGGAGGCGGGACATATATCCTAGGCATATTAATTGATTGAAAACAACGGCATTTTATTTTTCTCATTTTTTTAATTTTTTTTTTTTTTTTTTAAACCGGAAGCGGGGGCGGGACATCCGCCGGAAGCGGGGGCGGGACATCCGGTCGAACGAGGCGGGACTTCCGGTCGAACGAGGCGGGACTTCCGGTTTCAAAATAAAAATAAAAAGGCGGGACTTCCGGTCAAATAAGGCGGGACTTCCGGTCGAAAAGGGGCGGGGCGACCTGTCACTTTTTCTGCATACTAATGAGATTGAAGTGGCATTTGTATCACTACTAACAGGAAAAGTAAATGACTAAACATATCACTTTAACAAGATTGTCCAACAGTGTTACTGCACATATTTAGGGTTTGGTTTGCATGTGCGACCTGATCGTGTTATGTATGGTGTGTCACTGTTGTTGCAAGGGAAATGTGATGTGTGTCTTGGTAGTGAAGGGGAACTGTTCTGTGTCAGCCTGCTGTTTCTCTCAGGTGTTTGTGGTGTGTGGGGTACACACACAGTCCATCATGGAGGAGTCGGTGTTGTGAGGGTCGAAATCTTGAGGCTGCTGTTGCTGTGACGACGATTCCGTCTGTATGAAGTCCCGTTGGCTTGGATTATGTAAGAGCGTGGTTTCTCGCTCACTTCCTTGACAACGCCAAGCCGATCGTATCTTTTTGGGGTCTGCATCCTGATCACTTGTCCCTCTGCCAGGGGTTTCAGAGGAGAATTTGAGATGTCATAGTGGCGCTTTAGGATGAGCCGCTTGTTGAGGAGTTGTGTTCCGATTAGTTGTGCATCTTTTGGGTTTGGTTGTAACAGTTTGGTGCTCACAGGGATGGCTGCACGTGTTTGTTGCGACATCAGGCATTCAGCAAGAGAGCCTAACGTCAGATCACGGGGAATGTTTCTGAGATTTACCAGGTTGAGGAAGACATCTGTGCCATCTCTGTGTGAACGTTCCATCAACTGTTTTGCACTGCGAACTGCTCTCTCTGCTAGTCCGTTTGAAATGCTGACTGGCGTACTGTCCAGCATTATCAGAGATGAGTGTGTGTGGTGTGCCGAAAACAGAGAAATGTCTCTTCAATTTAGTTATCACAGTTAATGAGGCCACATCCCGGAGAAGGTCGATCTCAAACCAGCCAGAGTATGAGTCAACCAGCACCTGATACCGTTTTCCATGCCACTCGAAGATGTCTGTTGCCACTGTGGACCATGGGAGATCTGGCACAGGATGAAGCTGGAGGGGCTCCTTTTGCTGATTGGATCTGGTGCTGTTGCACACTGCACATGAAAGCAACTCCTCAGTGATGTCTCTAGACATTTCTGGCCAAAAGATTATGCTTCTTGCTCTGCGTTTGGTTGCTTCAATGCCGGGGTGTCCTCTGTGCACTATTTTGATGTACTCTCTGTGCAGGGACTGAGGAATGACAATTCCCTCTTCTACTGTCATTTCATCTCTGTAGGGAAAGAAGAGACGGACAGCAGGTTGGAGCTGATTCTGTCGGATGGGCCATCCTCAATTAATGACTGCACTGAGGGCTTGCAGATCTTCGTCCTCTGCTGTGTGCTTTCTGAGTTCTTCCAGGCGGGCTGTGGAGATGTAGCTCACAGACATAACTTCATAAGCATCATTTTCAGCAGGGCTTTGAGATGTTTGTGCGGTTGGGGCACGTGAAAGAGTGTCTGCTACATACATATCAGAGATGGGGACTCGAGTCTGCGACTCGGACTCGAGTCGCACACACGGAGACTTCAGACTTGACTTGGACTCGTGACCAAAAGACTTCAGACTCGACTTGGGACTCGTGTGTTGGGACTCGTGAACAATCATTGTGTTTTCTATTGTTGACGTATTAAAGGTGGGGTAGGTACATTTGAGAGAAACCGGCTCGAGATCGCTAGAATTGGAAAATACACAACCGGAGATAATCTGCTAGAGGCTGCTACTTCCTTATAGAGCCCGCCTCCTCCAACACACACGAACGTGCACATGACCAATGAGGGCACGAGATAAGTTTGTGCCCAGATGGAAGGCTGACAGGCAGGTAGGCCATCCAGTTACTTTAGCCGGGCTCATTACGCAGACGTGCTACCTCGTAGTAACACAATGGCGACCGGCGGCACACCTGCGGCTGTACCGCTTGTAATTAGGTTCAACTACAAAAACTTCAAACAAAACGCCGGCGGCACCAACAAAAGGAGCGCACACTGCAAAGTCTGCAATATCAAAATCAAGGATGCTGGCGCAACAACGTCGAATTTCATCAGGCACTTGAAAACGTCAGTCACATTAACTCATGGACGGTTAGCAAACATGTTTATCTCAGCATCAGCTATGTAATGTTAACTTAGCTTGCTATTAGCTTTGTATTTGTGATAGTGATTTCTGATTCTGAAGTGTTTTGCTTATAAGTTGTTTGCTTTTAGCTAAAGTGTGATGTTTTTCCTCATATTGCATTGCAATAGCCTGTTTAAAGTGATCATATAACAAACAACTAATCAGTACTGATACTGTATGCTAATAGATATAGGAGTGATAATAACACAGTAAATGCTTTGAATTTCTTAGATATAGCTGTGCAGTATTCTTAACAGACTGGATAGCAGCAGACAATAGAAGGCTTATTACAACCAGAAGAGACATGAGCCTTTTATTTTTTTAGAGACTTGAGACTTGACTTGGACTCGTGACCAAAGACTTGAGACTTGATCAAGTCTCACCCCACAAAGACTTGAGACTTGACTTGGACTCATGACCAAAGACTTGAGACTTGACTTGGACTTGCAAAAAAAGACTTGTGAACATCTCCGATACATATACTTGCCCTTTTTGTACACCAAACTGATGTCGTAGCTCTGCAGCCAGAGCAACATTCTCTGCAGACGGGCAGGGGCTGTGTGGATGGGCTTCTTTAAGATAGTCACTAAAGGTTGGTGGTCAGTCTCCACCACTACAGGCTTTCCATACACAGTCTTTGAATTTTGTACAGGCAAACACGACAGCTAGCAGTTCTTTTTCAATTTGTGCATACCTCGTCTCTGTGTCAGTGAGGGTGCGTGATGAAAACGCTACTGGCCTGCCATCTTGCATGCACGCTGCTCCAAGTCCGTAGCATGACGCATCACAGGTGAGCGTGACTGGTCTTTTGACATCATAGTATGACAGAAAAGGTGGACTTGATAAGCATGATCTAAGAAGGTCAAATGCATCCTGATGCTGCTGGAACCAACACCATGCAGTGTCCTTGTGGATGAGTTTTCTCAGTGGTGCTGCGATGTCGCTGAAGTTCGGGATGAACGTGCCGAGGTAGTTAACCATACCGGGGAAACGCTGTAGTGAGACAACGTCTGTGGGGACTGGCATGTTAGTGATTGCATCTGTCTTAGAAGGGTCTGCCTTTAGGCCTTCACTTGTGAAAATGTGACCTACATATCCTACATGATCCAGGCGAAACTTGCACTTTGCTGGATTCAGCTTCAGGTTGACTTCTCTCACTCGTTCCAGCACCTTCTTGAGGTTGGCATCATGCTCAGCAACTCCGCGGCCACCAATGATGATGTTGTCAACGATGACAGAACATGGGTAACCTGCAAACAGCTGTTCCATCGAGCGTTGAAATACCTCACGAGCAAAGCTAATGCCGAAGCGCATCCGTAGGAATCTGTACCGCCCAAATGGAGTACTGAAGGTTGTCAACATGGAGGATTTCTTGTCGAGACGTATCTGCCAGAAAGAGCTTTTAGCATCTAGCACAGAAAACACTTTTGCTCCTGACATCTGTGCTGCAACTTCTTCTACTGTTCTCATAGGGTGATGTGGTCTTTTCAGCGCTGTGTTGAGGTCTTGTGGATTGATACAGTCTTATTTCCTGCTTGTCTTTTTTGTGTGCTGCCACCATAGATGAGACCCAGTCTGTGGGCTCAGTAACTGGTATAATGACACCTATGTTTTGCATGCGGTTAAGTTCAGCTTTAACTCTGTCTTGCATTGCAATAGGAATGCGGTGGGCAGGTCTCACCACAGGTTGTACACTAGGATCAACTGGCATGGAGTAAGTGATTGGTAGTTCTCTAAGTTCATCATCAAACAGGTCTTTGTACTGCATGAGTGTCTGTGTGGTGAAATCCATGTTGCTTTCCGTAGTGATCTGGTGGACATCTTTGCTCAATGTGACAATTCCCATGTCCACGCATGCCCGAAATCCCAGTAGTGGCTGCACATCTTTGTTCAATATGAAGAAAGGCAACGAATGGTGCTGCTCCTTTAATCAGCAAGGCAGTGTGACCAGGCCTTTGGTCTCAATCCTGCTTCCTCCATAAGCAACAAGGTTTATAGCAGTCTTTTGCTTCACAAGTTGCTCGCCATTGGTCACTTGTGTGAACGTTTCTTGAGACAACACATTGCATTTAGCTCCTGTGTCAACTTTCATTTCAGTTGGTATGCCATTAATGTGAATTGTAACAAATCCTTCTTCTTTGTCTTTAGATTGAGGATTAACACTATCAACACGTCTTTCGATATCTACGCCATCCACATAGAACGTGTCTTCTCTGTGTGTTGTGGGCTCTTCCACTGTTACTTCATGTACAGATTGTTTAAAATTATTTCTATTTGAATGACTGAAGCTGCGTGGTTTAGACTTGCAGCATTTTTTGTAGTGATTCACTTTTTCACAGTTATGGCACTTTTGCCCGAAAGCTGGACACTTTTCTCGCATTGCTGCCTCCGCAATTATTACAGTTAGAGATGCTCTGGGAGTGAGCGAGTGACTGTGGCTTTGGCTGATACTTTCTGCTAGAAACAGGTCTCACTGCATCAACACTGGTAGCTTGAACGGCTAACGTCCTGCTGCTTTCCTCTGTCATTTCATGTATACGGCAGACTGAAACAGCTTTAGCAAGTGTCTGTTCACTGTCTCTCAACAGAGTTTTTTTTAAAGAATCATTGATTATGCCACATACTATTCTGTCACAGATTAGTTCCTCAGCTAAATCACCAAAATGGCAACTTTTAGCTTTTATCTTCAGATCGCTGATGAATGACTCGATGCTCTCACCTTGCTTCTGATTTCTTGAATGAAACTTGTGCCTTTCCATTATTTTGTTATGTTGAGGGTTGCATATTTCACTGAATTTACGTATCAAACAGTCTGGGTCCTGCCTTGATTCAGCTGGGGAGATCACCGCACCGTCGGGGCCTGGCGCGCGCACTTCAGCTGCATACATAAAGGATCGATCACGTTCAATGGCTTCTGGTCCAGCGAGATTGAGGAGGATGTAAGCCTTAGTGATGGGTCGTTCGCGAACGATTCGTTCTTTTTGAACGAATCTTTGAAGTGAACGAGATGAACTGATTCCTCCCACAAAACGATTCGTTCGCTGTTCGCGAACGACGAACTTAAAGAACTGGCGGAAACAGTTCAGAACTGTTTCCTACAGTGTAGCTACTGTAATCAGAGCCTGAGCTCCGACACACACACACACACACACACACACACACACACACACACACACACACACACACACACACACACACACACACACACACACACACACACACACACACACACACACACACACACACACACACACACACACACACACACACACACACACACACACACACACACACACACACACACACACACACACACACAGAAGCGGGACATCCTCCTCAACCTCAACCTGTCCGCAATAAAGAGGACGGATACCTGAACCGTAGCGTCCAGCTAGCTTAGCGATAAATACACACATCTTTGTATTCTCCTCCCCCTGTCGGCCCTAAAAGCTTCAGATGGTGGATACCTGAGCTCCATAGCGTCCCGCTAATGTGAAAAACACACACAGCGTTAGCGGGACATTCTCCTCCCCCTGTCGGCACTAAAAGCTTCAGAGGGCGGATAGCTGGGCTCCGTAGCGTCCAGCTAGCTTAGCCGCTAGCTTAGCAATAAATACACACAGCGTTGTATTCTCCTCCCCCTGTCGGCCCTAAAAGCTTCAGATGGCGGATACCTGAGCTCCATAGCGTCCCGCTCATGTGAAACACACACACCGCGTTAGCGGGACATTCTCCTCTCCCTGTCGGCCCTAAAAGCTTCAGAGGGCGGATATCTGGGCTCCGTAGCGTCCCACTAGCTTAGCCGCTAGCTAAAGGTAAACATAGATGGGTACATACTATAGAATATGAATAAATCGTCACCGATGTAGAGGATATATTTTTGTATTCACTTTGAACTCGCCCAAATGGAGTTTAATGCTTTTGGATTTAAGCACATAGTCCATGCATGGGTTTGAAAGTATAACGTGCTAGCCTGCTGTAATACATCGTATAGTCAGGCACACATTTATGAGAGATTTAACAATGGCCAATTATATTTCTTAAATAATATGTAGCCTATTCCCAGAGCATAATTCATGGGGCAACAAGGTGAGGTGTAAAATGTGTTTTAATATCATAAATGTTACGCCAGCAAACTTCTTGTACGGACTTCGGCAGTAGTGAAGACTCACTAAGTACAAAGACGAATCGTTCGCGAACGTGCAAATCACCAGATGTCGTTCGCGAACCGGTGAACGAATCAGTGAACGAATCTTTCAAGTGAACTGAATCAAAAGATTCGTGTCCCCGAAAGGAATTGGAATTCCCATCACTAGTAAGCCTTAGTCCTGGCAGCCTTGTCTGGATGCGCTGCGGCGATGAAGATTTCATATTCCCTCTTGAAGATCTGCCAGCTCTCCGCGACATTTCCTTCAAACGTAACAGGGTCCGGACAGTGAAATCCATCCGCCATTGTAGCTGGGGCTAGCTTCAGCCAGCTAGTTAGCGTTAGCACGGTCCGTTGAAAAAAAATTCTCCTGATGAGAGGAGAGGCTCGTGCCGTCTTCTGACACCATGTAGAAGTTGTCAATACTCCTTAATACGTGCATGTGTGTATGTACAAGGAATACACAATGCATAGGCAAGTGGTGGCTTTATTTATGATCACAGCATGTGCAGTGAACATGCATGCCGACTAACAACTGAATGCGTATTACCTTAACACGACCACCGTGTGGCGCACCAGCTACGGTGGCCTGCAAAGGACAAACTTAATCATATGAGAATGATCTACAATTACAACCTGGTACAAAGCACAGAGGCATCTTGTAAAAGTGAATTTATTGGAGCAATCTCTTATATTTATTGGAGGGAGATCTTCTTCTTTGCTTTAATTGCGAGTCGCAACGGGGTCGCAACCAGTCTTGGAGCATTATTATCGCCTATGACATCACTTACGCGACCCAGAATGGGATTTCTTTCGAGTTGCGTATTTTTCATAGTCTTATATATCTCAACAGTTTTACGACAAACTGTGACTTTTTTTTACATGGAAATTATTGTTGAAGATTGACAAACATCATATGTGTCATTTGTGGCACAATTCAAACGGGATCAAAAGATATGTTTTCTCTCATTCCTCTGAGCGTCGCCTCTTCCTCTGCCATCACTTCAACTGTCTCTCTCTCTCTCTCTCTCTCTCTCTCTCTCTCTCTCTCTGACACACACACGCTCACACACACACGCACGCACACACACCGACGTTTCACAACTTCCTCCTCAAGTCTTAACACAATTTACACTGTATAGAGAGGCGAAGTCACGCCCATCTACTTCAGGCCCATGGGACCCCGGAAGCGAAAAATTTACATTGAATTCAATGGAGAGAGAAAACGTATCTTTTGAACCCGTTTGAATTGTGCCACGAACTACACATATGATGTTTGTCAATCTTAAACAATAAGTTCCATGTCAAAAAACTCACATTTTGTCGTAAAACTGTTGAAATATAAGACTATGAAAAATACGCAACTAGAAAGACTACAAATCCCAAATCCCATTCTGGGTCGCGTAAGTAATGCTCCAAGTGGTTGCGACTCGTAATTAAAGCGAAGAAGAAGAAGAAGATCTCATAACTGATTTATTCCCTCCAATAAATAAGAGATTGCTAAAAATAAATTCACTTTTACAAGATGCCTGTGTGCTTTGTACCAGGTTGTAATCACAAAAGTGATCATACCACTTGCTCGTTCTATCGCTTCCCGTCTGATGAAAGGACCAGGAGTCGCTGGATCAGACATATCAGGTAATACACATGTTTTGCATGGAACATAGTCAAGTTAGCTACATAGCTAGTAGCGACGAGTAGCGAGCACGTTAGTTAGCATTACATTACTTAGCCTTGTCATTTTTAGTAGCCTCACCATGAAGTTATTATTTTATTACATGAAGTAAACCAACATTTTAAACAGTAAGAGTAGTCATGATGGTAAGTATTTCGTGAAACATTTGAAGAGTAGCCTACTGCGCCATCCACCGGGTGCTAAGGAAGCAGTCAGGGAGAGTCGAAGGCAGGCAGGGAGCTTTGCATGACATTCTTCTGGACGTGTTTCATTGTGATGACAGTAAGGGTGAGTCAATCTGTTTGTTGGAAAGACTGTAGTTGTGTGCTTACTGAGAGAAAATTATTAGAAGAGATAATTATTCAAAGTGTTGTTACTTTAAAGTGTTGTTACTGAGCTTTTTCTCTTTTATTTTCTTTACCTCACCTGTAACTGCTGAGACCCTGAGGAACATGCACACTGGACTGACCTGCTCTGGCAACCTGATTTCCACTGTACGTAATTTGGTTATGGTATATTATTTATATACATCAAAGGCACAATGCACCCCCCAGAGACACACATGTATTGAGTGTGATATTTTGCATAGGTCATGTGAAATCATCTTTACACACTAGAAAACTGTAGGAGCGGCAACTTGTTTTGAAATTGAATTTTTAATATCCGATAATAAAGTTGATCTGTTTTCTTTATTCTTCTCTCTTCCCAGCTCCATCCATCACCGTGCTCTGTTCCTGCAGGTCCTGCTTGCTAATCAATGCTTTATTTTTGTACACAATTACAAATAAAGCCAATGTATTGTATGACGTGAAGTTGTGCTTCATTCGGAGTCAATAATACATTCATTCTGCCTTCAACTGCACAATGACTGTGGACTGCACCGACATCCATGTAGCTGCCCCCCAGTAAGATGAACCAAGCAAAGAGGGTCACCATAATGCCCAAGGACATCCAGCTGGCCCGCCGCATCCGCGGAGAGAGGGCTTCGACTGACCTGAGACCAGCACACCCAAACACAACGGCTCTTTTAAGAGCCACCTACAGTTTCAAAGAGTTGCAATCCTACGTTATTATAATGATTAAACTGGTTCATGTGTCACTTAGTTCACTGAACCGTGATGAATGAAAAAATGAGTGAGGTAGTGGTTTACTGAAGTTACAAAGACATTAAGATATGAGTAACTGGTCAGTGTAAACACAAGCTTCTGTCAATTATGGATCATTCAAACTATATACAAATAATATGTAATAAAGTTCTAAAATAAGTATTCGGTATATTCCTTGATAGCTTTTGGAGAAGGTTGTTTTTAAGTTGATTAAATCTATCGTTTCAACTGTTTCACTTTATAAAAAGGGAACAGGTGAGTAGAGCATTATTGAGTTTCTTATTCTGTCAGTAAATTATCCAAATGAATGTTTATCATTATTTTAGTCAACCCTAAACAAATTGATTGTACCTTTTAATAATGACCTTACATGGTCGCCAAAGTTAAATTAACTTCAGAAAATCAAATCTGTTCTGAGAAAAAACTAATAAATGTTTAAAGATAGGAACTTGCCATCCCACTGAAAAACAGTCCGTAGAGATTTAAAGGCGTAGTTGTAGTTCAGTCCAACGTTTCATTTGGATTCATTTCTCCAACAGTCAACTATTTTCATAAAGAATATATATATTTTTCAAAGTCAACTTTATTGTCAATCTTACTCAGTTTGTGTTTATAGACAGAGAGATCAAAAAGACTTTTAAATCAAATAAAATTATACAATTTACAGATATGTATACAAATATATATATATATATCCTATATACACCATCATGTATAATGATGGTGGACACTTCACCTCCAGCAGGGCAGATGGCTGCACAAGTCCATCGGGGGATGCTCCCAAAACACCGACTCACTCACAAAGAGACCAGACTCGAACACTGTTACCCGATAGGCCTGCACAAAAGCCTTCACCCCTTCGGCCTCGTTTACAACCCCCCAGTTGACAGCCATGACTCCGTCCAAGTTGTACCCCCCGAGCACCCTCTTCATGTGGGACGCGCATGGAGTAGATGAAAGTCCCGACCGCAGCACAGCACCAAACTTGCTGGCTGTCAACCTGCCCCGCCTGTGTAACTGCCACTGAGGATTTGTCCGCTGTCCTCCGGTGGCTGTCTGGATGGCAGCTTGCTGGTCTCTGCTCAGTCGCATTGAGGCAAGAATTGCCTCAAGCCCCCGACCCCCATGCCCCTTCACCAGCTCCGGCACGGTGACAATGGCCTGATGTTGAGGCCGCGGCTCTGGCTCAGGTGACAAAAGCCATGCCATGCCAAACTGTGCGCCCCTCAGTGCAGACCTGAACCAGTCTACATCCTCAGTGGCGATGTCTCTGGCCAGTGGGTTGTATGTCTCCTCTCACTGTTGGTAAAGTTGAGACACCGGCTGGACTACTTTGGAAGTGCCAGGCTTCCTCCACTGGCACTCAACATCTGTGGAGCTGATCTGCCACATGGCACATATTGCCAATGCTGCAGCGTGGCTGCATTTGTACATCCCCTGTGCACAATCACAGACAGCGCTCTGCATCGCGCCATCATCTCCCATGCAGATCTGTAAAAATAAAGTAAGTACCATGTTTGTTAGCATGCTATAATAGATTGAATAAGCAATAATACAAGGATGGTCCGGATCTGGGGTGGGAGGGTTTATTTTTTCATAGTTTTGTCCTCTTGTCTGATTGTTGTTGTTGTTTGTTTTTTCTGTATTTTTTGTAATTTGTGTTGTACTGGTTGTGATTGTACATCGTATTTTTTTAAATGTGTATGAATACATTTTTGAAAAACATTTGATCAACAATAAAAAAGGATTTGGTCAGGATCTAGACTCAGTGTGTAGTTTATTAATTAATCAACGAGGGAGTCACACACCGTGGCCGGGCTTGCCACGAAAAGGCAACGTGGGCAACACCTCCGCTTCTCCGTCCCGCGGGCCCACCACCTACGGGAAACATCGATGGGGTCGGGTGCGCTGCCAGAAGGGTGGCAGTGAAAGCGGAGGGTCTCGACGGACCAGACCCGGGCGGCAGAAGCTGGCTTTGGGGACGTGGAACGTCACCTCTCTGGGGGGGAAGGAGCCGGAGCTTGTGCGGGAGGTGGAGCGGTACCAGTTGGATCTGGTTGGGCTCACCTCTACGCACAGCGTCGGCTCTGGAACCTTACTTCTGGATAGGGGTTGGACTCTATTCTTCTCCGGAGTTGCTCAAGGTGTGAGGCGCCGGGCGGGTGTGGGGATACTCACAAGTCCCCGTTTAGGTGCTTCGTTGTTGGAGTTTACCCCAGTGGACGAGAGGGTCGCCTCCCTACGCCTGCGGGTTATGGGGGGGAAAACTCTGACTGTTGTGTGTGCATATGCACCCAACAGCAGTTCAGAGTATTCGGCCTTCTTGGAGACCCTGGAAAGAGTCCTGTATGGGGCTCCTGAAGGGGACTCCTTAGTCTTGCTGGGAGACTTCAACGCACATGTGGGTAATGATGGAGACACTTGGAGGGGCGTGATTGGGAGGAACGGCCCCCCTGATCTGAACCGGAGTGGTGGTTTGTTACTGGACTTCTGTGCTAGTCATGGATTGGCCATAACAAACACCATGTTCGAACATAAGGATGCTCATAAGTGTACGTGGTACCAGAGCACCCTAGGCAGAAGGTCCATGATCGATTTCGTTATCGTATCATCGGACCTGAGGCCGTATGTTTTGGACACTCGGGTAAAGAGAGGGGCGGAGTTGTCAACTGATCACCATCTGGTGGTGAATTGGGTCGAGTGGCGGGGGAAGCCTCTGGATAGACCTGGTAAGCCCAAACGTGTAGTTCGGGTGAACTGTGAACGTCTGGAGGAGGCCCAAGTTCAGGAGGCCTTCAACTCGCACCTCCGGCGGAGCTTTTCGGGCATTCCTGTGGAGGTTGGGGACATTGAACCAGAGTGGTCGGTGTTCAAAGCCTCTATTGCCGAAGCCGCGGTGGGGAGCTGTGGTCTCAAGGTCCTAGGTGCCTCAAGGGGCGGTAACCCTCGAACCTCCTGGTGGACACCGGTGGTCAGGGAAGCCGTCCGACTGAAGAAGGAGGCCTTCAGGGATTTGTTATCCCGGGGGACTCCCGAGGCAGTTTCAAGGTACCGACAGGCCCGAAGGGCAGCAGCCTCATCCGTGGCCGAGGCAAAGCAGCGGGTGTGGGAGAAGTTTGGAGAAGACATGGAGAAGGACTTTCGGGCGGCACCAAAGTTGTTCTGGAAAACTGTCCGACACCTCAGGAGGGGGAAGCAGGGAACCATCCAAGCTGTGTACAGTAAGGATGGGACGTTGTTGACCTCAACTGATGGAGTGTTGGGGCGTTGGAAGGAACACTTTGAGGAACTCCTGAACCCGACAACTCCGCCCTCTATGTTAGAGGCAGAGCTGGAGTATGACGGGGGATCAACACCAATCTCCCGGGGGGAGGTCACTGAGGTCGTCAAACAACTCCACAGTGGCAAAGCCCCGGGGGTGGATGAGATCCGCCCGGAAATGCTGAAGGCTCTGGGTGTTGAGGGACTGTCATGGTTGACACGTCTCATCAACGTTGCGTGGAAGTCGGAAACAGTACCGAAGGAGTGGCAGACCGGGGTGGTGGTCCCCCTTTTCAAAAAGGGGGATCAGAGGGTGTGTGCCAATTACAGAGGCATCACACTACTCAGCCTCCCCGGGAAAGTTTACTCCAAGGTACTTGAAAGGAGGGTCAGGCCGATTGTCGAACCTCAGATTGAGGAGGAACAATGCGGATTCCGTCCTGGTCGTGGAACGACGGATCAGCTTTTTACTCTCGCAAGGATCCTGGAGGGGGCCTGGGAGTACGCTTATCCGGTGTTTTGTAGACTTGGAGAAGGTGTATGACCGGGTTCCCAGGGAGTTACTGTGGGAGGTGCTGCGGGAGTATGGGGTGAGGGGGTCTCTACTCAGGGCCATCCAATCTCTGTACTCCCAAAGCGAGAGCTGTGTCCGGGTCCTCGGCAGTAAGTCGGACCCATTTCCGGTGAGGGTTGGCCTCCGCCAGGGCTGCGCTTTGTCACCAATCCTGTTTGTAATATACATGGATCGGATTTCGAGGCGTAGTCGTGGGGGGGGGGGGTCTGCAGTTCGGTGGACTAAGGATTGCACCACTGCTTTTTGCAGATGATGTGGTTCTGATGGCTTCATCGGTCTGCGACCTTCAGCACTCACTGGATCGGTTCGCAACCGAGTGTGAAGCGGCTGGGATGAGGATCAGCACCTCCAAATCTGAGGCCATGGTTCTCAGCAGGAAACCGATGGACTGTCCACTCCAAGTAGGGAATGAGTCCTTACCCCAAGTGAAGGAGTTCAAGTATCTCGGGGTCTTGTTCTCGAGTGAGGGAACAATGGAGCGTGAGATGGGCCGGAGAATCGGAGCAGCGGGAGCGGTACTGCAGTCGTTTTACCGCACCGTTGTGACGAAAAGGGAGCTGAGCCAGAAGGCAAAGCTCTCTGTCTACCGGGCCATTTTCTTTCCTACCCTCACCTATGGTCATGAAGGATGGGTCATGACCGAAAGAACGAGATCGCGGATACAAGCGGCCGAGATGGGTTTCCTCCGCCGGGTGGCTGGTGTCTTCCTTAGAGATAAGGTGAGAAGTTCGGTCATCAGGGAGGGACTCGGAGTTGAGCCGCTCCTCCTTCGCGTCGAAAGAAGCCAGTTGAGGTGGTTCGGGCACCTAGTTAGGATGCCACCTGGGCGCCTCCCTAGGGAGGTGTTCCAGGCACGTCCAGCTGGGAAGAGACCAAGGGGTAGACCTAGGACCAGGTGGAGGGATTATATCTCTTCGCTGGCCTGGGAGCGCCTTGGGATCCCCCAGTCAGAGCTGGTTGATGTCGCCCGACCACGGATAAGCGGGAGAAGATGGATGGATGGATGGATGGGAGTCACACACAGCTGTGCCGAGATAACCAAACAAATTGACAAAATAACCAAAACCCTTGAATCTACACACAGCAAATAAACTCAAATGACACAACGAGATGTAAAAGGAGATCACACATACAGTATAGTCGATATAAAACTGGCCGCTTCAATCTGAAGAGCAACTAAAACAAAACACGGGAGTGTACCTTGTTCTTGTGAACACTAATGTTATCCACAGCATACACAGAGACCACGAAGTTCTTAAAGGAATGGTCCACTCATTAGATAATTAATCAAAACTTCAGTATTTAGTGAAACGTTATGTTTAAACCATACCCTGAAGAAATCAGCGATATTCCCCGGTAAATAATGATTTTATAGCTCTTTTTTATCAAGACCTGTATATTCCGTCTGGCCGCCGCCATGTTTGCCATTTTCAGTAGTCACGTGATGGTCGTGACGTCATCCATGCGTTCACTTTGTCAACACACGGAAACATGGTGGAGTATTTCAGTTCGGACTCGTCAGCAGAGGAACAAGTTTTGACCAATGTGAAGAGATTGGATGGGGGAATTCAGCCATACATATCAGTATGACAATACGACACCCTCTGTCCTTAGTCCCTCACATCGTACAAGGAAGAACTTCCGAAGAAAACCCACAGTTTAAAGGGAACATGGGAGAAACCTCAGGGAGAGCAACAGAGGAGGGATCCCTCTCCCAGGACGGACAGACGTGCAATAGATGCCGTGTGTAAATTGAAAAGATAATACATTTGCAACATAGGTAGTCCAAATGTTTGGAAATGCATGTGTGTATAATGGGAAGATGATATAAGATACTATATGTATGCATGTAGTACCACCCTTGCTAGCGATTCCCTCTCTAGTTTAGCATACTCAGCTTCGTTGTCCCTGGCCATAGAATCACGATTTTATGGTGCCGGAAAAAACTGGGGTAAAATACACACTAGCCGGTACTACGCTATATGGAAAGGCCACCAAAAACTGTCCTGGCCTGGACGCTAAAGGACGTTAAAACGGGGCTAGCCGCTGCAATGGAAATGCGCTATAACATACCTTATTCTTACTCCGAGCACTACTTCTGCTCCTCCGTCGCTTCACACTTGCAGAGGGCGATTTCTCAACTGGCCGAACTGGTGTCCTGGTCGGTGATGACACCAGAAAGACCGATGGTACTGCATCTCCATTAAGTAATGGTTGTTCCATAAATCCCATGTTATGTTTTATCATACTCTCAGAGTAGTCGTCCGGAAATGTGAAATGTTCGCTGCATACATGAGCCTGTGAATCTCTCGGTTCGGGCCGGCCACATTTCGCTAGCCACTGCCTCCGAATGTACTTCTTACGCTTACCTTTTGGCAACAGATGGAACCGAGCATTCCGTGGATTGTTCCTATCAGAATTGTGGCAATATTTCGCGATACAGTGAGGCATATTTGAAGAGAGAAACTACAGTAAATAACATGGAGATCAACCTGTCTTCGAAAACCAAACGCATGGTTTACGTCACGTCCGGAAAATGGCGGCGCCCACAGTGTTGATGTTATTTCGGTATATAATCAGTTTAAAATCACTGATAATGTCATCGGATTAAAAAAAAAAAGAGAGAGACTGGCAGAGACTGGTCTGTTTTATCGGATGATAATTATTTAAAAATGAGTGTCATGAGCATACCATTCCTTTAAGGAGAAAACTAGTTACTGAAACAAAACACGTTAGTGTACCTTGTTAGCTAATGTTAGCGAGCTGACATTAACGTTACACATTGCACTCATATTACTCACCAACATCTTGTAAAGCCGGTCCCGCTGCTCTTACAGAACCGACTAACTCCCCTTTCGTGTATGTACAGCTCTCAACGTGTCCAGACTTGTAGTGATGTTCACCTCGTTTTATACTTTTATTCTCATTCTGAAAGAAACAGGTAAAATTTGCTAACGTGACAGCCGTCTTTGTGATGGTGACGCGTATTGTGCGAGACCAGAGACCTGTAGTTCACTCAGCGGTTTCACACACAAAAAATGTGTAACTTCACAGTTTTACGACACATTTTAATTTTTTTGACTTGCAAAATATTCTTTTAAATTGACAAACATCATATGTGTCATTCGTGGCACAATTCAAACGGGATCAAAAGATAACCTTTCTCTCTCCATTGATTTCAATGTATAATTTTACGCTTCCGGGGTCCCATGGAGGCTCCCGGAAAGGGAGGGACTTCGCCTCTCAGTGTAAATTGTGTTAAGACTTGAGGAGGAAGTTGTGATACGTCGGTGTGTGTGTGTGTGTGTGTGCGTGTGTGTGTGTGTGTGTGTTTATGTGCGCGCGTGCGTGTGTCAGAGAGAGGGAGAGAGAGAGAGAGCAAGAGAGAAAGAGAGAAAGAGAGAGAGAGAGAGAGAGAGAGAGCGAGAGCGAGAGCCAGTTGAAGTGATGGCAGAGGAAGAGGCGACGCTCAGAGAGGAATGAGCAGTGGGGATGGCGGACACACCTCTAACGCTGTTTGTGAAGCTGTTTGCCGCTGGATTTTACGGCGTGAGCTCGTTTTTCATCGTCGTGGTGAACAAAAGTGTCCTCACCAACTACAGGTAACGATCATTCGTAGCGACTTGAACAGTAAACAGTTAAGTTGCTAAGCTACCTTGTTAGCTAGCCTATCAAATGAAGTTGTGTCGGCTGTACAGCGATGGAGCTTGTTGACTGACGGCAACTTTTGGCTAGCGAGATTGTATACAAAACTACATGGGATATACATTTAAAGTAGCATTTTTAGGAAGCTAACTCTAACTTATATTTCAACGTGAGTGTGTTTAGTGTGTTAGCTACAGTATGCTCAGCCTGTAAGCTGTTCTCAACTCTGCTGTTCCAGGTTCCCTTCTTCAATATGTGTCGGAATAGGACAAGTAAGTTGAATGTTTGTTCCCCTCTTTTGTCACGATTTCACAATTACACATCAACCCCTGAAAGCAAAGTAATGTTCTGTTGAATGTGTGTGCAGATGTTTGCCACAGTGGTTGTGCTGTGGGTGGGCAAGGCTTCGAGGGTGATCACCTTCCCTGACTGTGATGAGAGCATACTTCGGAAGGTGAGATCATCTGTCCATTCATCGAGTATTAAGTTCACCATGTTCAAGACAGTTTTTCATTTATGTGTACCTCATTTGCAGACGTTTCCTCTACCTCTCCTTTATGTGGGAAATCAAATCACTGGTCTGTTTAGTACCAAAAGGCTGAAGTAAGTTTGCATCTCTAAACTAATTAGGTCTGAATTATGGTTTGAGGGAGTAACATTCACTGTCATGAGCTCATTCAGATCAGTTCATCATTGAAGCAATTGGGAAAACTCAGATCAACAATGACAGTACACGCAACAGTACAACAATATTAGTCTATAAAAAGTTGTGTATATATGGGAGTTAAATAAATAAAATTGGACAAGAAGAAATGCTAAGCATGAGTAAAAAACGGTCGGAGTAAAATAGGTGCAGAATAATAATTACCTCCTGTCCAAATAAAGCATGTTAATAGCACTAGGGACACTTTTAAATATATTGCATTTTGACCTGGGAACCCTGTATCTTCTGCCGATCAAATGCCTCGGAGGTTGCTTTGGGCTCGCTAACATCAATCATGCCTCCCTGAAAGGGGTAGTTTGGATTTTTTGAAGTAGGGTTATATAATGTACTTTCCTATAGTCAGTGTATTCCAGTTTGGAAAATAATGATACATTTGTACCAGCACAACAGCAAAGTGTATTTTAGCCACCTAAAGAGAAAGAGCGACCTAAAAATATCACTATCTGGTTAAGTGTAAACTATATTTAGAATATTTTCACTGCTTTATCTTGCCACCAGTCTCCTTTTGACCAAAACAGTAATCTCACTGTTAAAACATCACAGGCAGCAATAGGCAAACTACTGTGCTATGCGGGGGTAAAATTACTGTTTTGATCGGTGGAGTCCGGTGGCTATGAAGAGAGCATAGATAATGGCTTCAGTTACCTGTTGAAAGGACTGTCTGATGGCAAGGTAAAGTGGTTAAAGTAGTCTAAATATAATATGCTTGTATTGGTAGGTCGTTTTTTTAGGTATGTTAACCACACTGTCAGAAGCAGGACATTGCTTAACTTCTGTGCTGCTACCCCTACCTGTTTCTCCGAGGCTTGCTACTATAGGTAAAACACAGATTTTGTAGTACCTCATAAACCCCCACTTCAAACAATCAGAACTATCAATTTCACAATGTTACCGAGTCTATTTTGGCATTGATATTGCCATACCAGGTTTCTATTAAAAAGCTTAAAGAAACAAACCAAGCTAAAGCCATGTATGTCCTCTTCCACCAGTCTGCCGATGTTTACTGTCCTCAGAAGGTTCTCCATACTGTTCACAATGATGGCAGAGGGAATGCTGCTCAAGTAAGTGTGCATGTGACAGAAAGCCCACTTGTCTTTTACTCGATGGGATACCAAGACTAGTCGCGTCTTTGATCTATATTTGTGGCTTTAATTTACAACTCACAGCAACCAGATAGAGTTTCATTGCTCTACTGTCTTTAACCTTTGGCAGGAAGAAATTCTCCAGGCCAGTCCAGCTGACAGTATTTACAATGATCCTCGGGGCGTTCATAGCCGCAAGGTAAGTCTTCCTACATCCAGGTGTCCTGGCTGTTAAAGCTAACCGAAATTACCTTCACTACAAAGGGTTGTCCTGCCCTGACATATGTCCTCACTTAAGTAATATTGTCTTTACAGTAATTACACACATGTTTATCTGTAATAAAAGGAACCTTGCTGAAACACAACATGTCCAAAGCTACATTTTTACTGACAACGCTCCATTTATCAAAACTTTCTTTGGTTTTCTCTCATCTCTATAGTGCCGACTTGTCCTTTGACATGCAAGGCTACGTCTTCATTCTCATGAACGACGTGCTGACTGCAGCCAACGGAGCCTATGTCAAACAAAAATTAGATGCAAAGGTATGTGGCAGCTCCATCTGATGAATAGCAATCATTGTTGGGCTGAGGCTGTTTTTGGCCATGAGCTGATGTTGGTGAATGTAGAGAACCCATACTGTCCTTCAGCGTCTGGCTTGAAGGTACTCTGTGTACCAGGAGTCAGTTATTTCCATTCCCCACTACATTAATTAGATTGTCACTGTTTATATGTTTTTGTAGAGAAAGCGTCCCTGTTTTTCTATTTGGTTTGCATGTTTTCTTGCATTACTTTTAACACTCATGCTAATTACAGTTTGACTGTTGGGTCACAAATGGTCAGTAGCTTGTTTTAGTTTGCTTCTTATGTCACATGAGCACACTGCTCAGTTCTCACATTACAGCAGACGCTGAACTGGATCCAGATTTAGTCTGTGATGTCTATAGAGCACCATCTGCTAACACAGCACAAGACAGAGAGGTGTGTGAGGGAGTGATATTGCGAGGGACTGAAAGATGGAGTCACGTGAAACCAAATCAGACTAAAACGTAGAGGTTCCAGGTATTCCAGTGTGCTGGCCATGCATGTTAGTGAGGAATGCTCTCAAAGAATTGTGAATAACCCTCTCTGTTCTGGTTCTGCATGTTTTTCATGTTCCTGTTTCCATGCTCTTTCTCACAGGAGCTGGGGATGTACGGATTGCTGTATTATAATGCATTATTTATGATCATTCCTACTATAATCTTGGCTCATTTGACTGGAGATATTCAGAAGGTACGCAGTTTGACTCTGGTTGCTGCTATATTTCTTTTCTATCTGCTCTATTTTTTATTATCTTTACTTGAAATCGAGAATCACAGAAGGTTTATTCATACGATTTGTGAAATGTAAGTGTTTGAACTTAAACTACCAAGTTGAGTCTTTGTAGCTTATATAGTTGTAACTGATGAGGTTTAATGCTGAACTATACTGAGTGCACATAGGTAGTCCTGGGTGTGTGCTGTAAGTATGTGCTGCTGTTAGTTGGTCAGTGTTGGCAGAGACCTTCTGGTTTGCCCAGCTGGGGCCCAGCAGCCAGAAAGGCACAAAGCTGCCATTATGCACCTAGAGTTATTACAGCAGCGCCTACAGCCTCCTTTGACTGGAAAACCTCATGAGATGCAGACTACTACCTTTTAAGGTCATTGGAAACTCAGTGTTGAATCTTTAAGAACGTAATAGGTGATGCCATCAACTTCCTAAAATGTGATTAACAACTGCTTAGTAAATCTTGATTTACTTACTTCCACTAAACACCAGACAGACCTATAAGGAATGACTTTTTGTACTAAATAACCTGAATATTTTAGGCTCAGATCATTTTTTAATCGGATCAGAATCAGAATACCTTTATTCGTCCCACAGAGGGGAAATTAACATTTGTTACAGCAGAAAAGAGCCAAAGACAGCTTAATGTTTAACAAGAAGTATGCATAAAAAACGAAATATTAAAGATAAAAAATGTTTTAAAAAAAAAAGAATTACACAATTTACAAAATACACGGCCTGTAACAGTTCTGAAGATGTAGCATCCATATTGCACAATTATTCACGGAATATTTATGTGTATATATATATATATATATATATATATATATGTATATATGTATATACATAGTTGCCTACCTTTTTGATATGTTTTTTCTGTATGTGTATTTTGACCTTTAGAGTTCTGCTGTTTCTTATGCTGTGCTTCTCTTTCAGGCGGTGGAATATGATGGTTGGTCAGATATGTTCTTCCTCGCCCTGTTCATCATGTCTTGCATCATGGGGTAAGGACACTGGACAAAGCTTCTCTGTGACGTGCATGCTTGCGCAAGGGTTGTGTTTTTTATGCCAGAATTTGAACATCTGGATTATACTAGATATCTGTGGCATCACTATTAGTAACAGCTGGATCCTAGGCCAAAGCTCCACTTACTTCTGAAGCTCACAATGACTCTTTGTTTACCGTTTCTCATTAACACATTGTGAAATCTGACTTTATGCTTGAGCAAGTGTTGAGTCATGAGTAACATGATAACATTGTTGTTTTTCAGGTTCGTTCTGATGTATTCCACTGTGCTGTGTACACAATACAACTCTGCATTAACAACTACCATCGTGGGGTGCATTAAGGTAAACAGCAGACAAGTGTGATGTAATGGTGAGATGCACGGTAAAAAAACAATTAGCCTTAATAATATGTTCCTAATTTTACAGAATGTCTTGGTGACATACATCGGGATGGTGTTCAGCGGAGACTACATCTTCTCTTGGACAAACTTCATTGGTTTGAATATCAGGTATATAATGATAAAATGAATGATGAAATGTCTACCTGTTTTTATATAAGGATGGATTTTTTCAAATACACCCAGGCTCGACCAAATATTTTTTCTAGTGTTCTCGTACTTCACTCATCTACATCAACTACTTAGCTACATACTAAAATATCTCTACTTTTGGGTGGATTGCCATTACATTTGTCATTAGGAACGTTTTGTGAGCTAGTTGGAGAGGGTCCACTAGTATTGAGTCAGACTTGGCCTCCTTAAACTGGGAACTCCTAAATAATATTCTCCCACAGATATCACTTATACTAAAGTGCCAATCAGCTGCAGAAATGTATTAGTGCAAGTTGGATCTTGTTGGGAAGTATGATGCGTTTTTATGATTGAAGATGTGCTGCAACATGTTCATGCTGATTCAAATCAAATCAAGTTTTATTTATATAGCACATTTATAAACGATTTTTGGTCGAGCCAAAGTGCTGTACATATAATAAAAATAGCCTACAGTAGAGACACTTTACAGCAAATACAACAGCACAGATTGTTCAGAATATCAGTATGAGAAAAACGACACCCTCTATCCTTAGACCCTCACATCGTACAAGGAAAAACTTCCAGAGAAAACCCACAGTTTAAGGAGAACATGGGAGAACCCTCAGGGAGAGCAACAGAGGAGGGATCCCTCTCCCAGGACGGACAGACGTGCAATAGATGCCGTGTGTAAATCGAAGAGATAATACATTTTACAGCATATAGACCGAATGTTAGGAAATGCATGTGTCTGTAATAAGAAGATGAATCCACGAGGATGTCAGCTACAATCCTGTGGAAGCCATCAGGGAAGCAGCAAGACGAGACCCAAGGCAGGACCGCAGAGACAGGTTCAGCCATGACCCGAAGTCCACGACTTAATCCAGAACTCAGGATAGAGGATCCAAGACACAGGACTACAGCAAGAGGATCAGCCTCGACTCCGGATCCCGGCGTAGATATAGATACAAAACAAGAAAAAAGATTTGGCTGGGTTAATCGGAACAAGAGAATACACAGACACAGACAGAGAGGGAACAGGTCATTGGATAAAAGTTATTCTTGATAACCCTCTAGAAAGATCTCATGAACTTCCCCACTCAATCTATCAAGACCCGAGCAGTTCTATTAGATATAGGATAAGAAACAGAGATAGGGAGCTTGAAACAAATAACCGTTCTTTCAAGTCTCACTCTTACACTCAGATAAAAGGTTTAGTAGCCTCTCTCTCACCTCACTATATGTTGTTATCCAGCCTATCAGAAGAATACAACATTATTGTCCATATGGTGTTCTTGTACAAGTGTTAGTGTTCTCACTCGTGGTTGCTGTGTGTGTTGCAGTATTGCGGGCAGCCTGGTGTACTCCTACATCACTCTCACAGAGGAGCAGTCGAACAAAGCAAGTGAAAACACCAAGCTGGACATCAAGGGCAAGGTGGTCGTATGACAAAGACACTGGATTTTATAGTATGTTCTGCTGATCAACGAAAGAAAAGCTCTATTTTTTAGTATGACTTTTATTTATGGAGTGTTTTAGCAGCAAAGTCTTGGAACGGTGTTGGGTTAACTTCTTTCTGTCTCTGTATGGAAATGGAGCCTCGCTATCACCGTGACTCTGTCAGTTGGTTTTTAAACGGTGTTTTCTTTTTAAATATTTGTATTTTGATACTGTACATGTGAGCATTGAGAATAAGGGAAACATATTTATTATATTAGAACATTTCCTCACACTTCACAAGCTTAGCGTTAAACGTTGGGATGTTTCCTGAATGCAGCTGGAACTATCAGTTATTTAAAGCATGGTTGTGTACTGATTGAATCATGTAACTTTTAAGTGATGGTTATTTTAAAGGCACAATCCTTATTTTGTATTGCCTTCTCTGTTTTGCTGTTTACAAGGAATGTAACTTTAGATGCCTTCTAAGCACAGTGAGATGCACTGACACTGTCATTATCTATTGTTTCAGTATTTAGTACATTCCTTTTAGCACATACACTGTTCTAAGCTTGTTACAGACAAACGGTAATGACAGTGATCTAACCTCATCCTTCAAACATCCAAAGTGGATTAGCAGTGGGCTGTTGGTTCCCATTAAGGATTGTGGCTTTAAATAAATGTTGCCGTCTCCTTTTGGGAGATATTTTATTATTATCATTTACATTTTTCTCCCTCAGTATTACAGAATGTTAGTTGTGGACTCTCCATGGCTGTAACTGGTTCTCTCTATATAGAATTAACAAACAATTGTTAATAGTTTGTTATTTATACAAGGGGATCCATGTTTTTTCTTGACACAATGTTATCGCACTTTGAAGTTGAGGTAGCACCTGCAAAGGGGTGAAACTGAGTTGCCTCACCTCCTGTTACATCCATTATTGAGATTATTGTATTCTTCTGAAATGTACATTTCAGGTTTAAAAGTATTACAAGAGATGAGTGTTTTTCTAAATAGTCAGGTACGAGCATCTATCTTTTTTTTAAAACATTTTTTATCTACACCATTTTGTATTTATTACTTTTTTTTAGACTAATATTCATTTTCTAAGTGGAGTGGCGTGTGAATTGGTGATGCTGTTATCATCTCAAACACGGTAACCATGGATTTGTAGCTGAAACACAATGATGTATTTTTACATTAAAAAAACTCTGTTGACTTGACATTTCTGTTCAATTTGTTGTTTATGTTTTGATTTCAAAGGTACAATTCGACTGTTGCTAACTTTAAGTTCTCCAATGCTCTGTAATGTCCAATTTAAGTGCTGTTCAAATGACTGTTTCTTGAAATATTACGTAATTATTTTTCAAATGTCGCACAACACAGGATAATTCAAAACTGTTCAGTAACTGAGCCTCTGCATTTGAGCTTATAATTAACAACAGTAGAGCGACAGTTCCCCCTTCTGTTAAAGCTGGCAAATCATGACATCACATAGATCCGCAGGATAAAATGTGCTTAAAGAGTCCCTCTCTTTTTAAAGTTGTACACCAAGGCTACATTCAAGCTCTTATAAAGGTTTTACAAATGTACCCAACACTTATTTATAGAAACAGTGAGTGGAAGAATATTTTAATATATGTTTGTAATGCCACACTTTCTCCTGCCTTGCTTTTTTCCACCACTAGGAGTCACTCAAATCAAATGTTAAATCCAACACATGATTCAGTTTTCTGGGCCATTTTATAAACCAACTTCCAATATTCAACATATGAACTGATGTATGTGAATTCAAGGCTGTCACACTGACCCTCTCCATACACGCATACTATTGGGCTTTACATTAAATACAATTTTCTTAAAATATATGCAAAACATTCTTTAGGATTTAAAGCTTAACATCCAAAATGTAATCTTAATAACTAGCTTTTTTTAATGTAGCATACTGATAAACTGAGCTACAGCCAGTGATGTACCTGAACGCGTTCAATGAACGATCGTTCATGAACGCGTTCATATTTTGGGCGAACGTGAACTGAACGTACTGTATTTCCGCTAGATGAACGTAATTGAGAACGCGTTCATTCTCAGCGCTGTATAACGGCGTTCAAACGTGCGTTCATTCTCAGCACTGTATTATAACGGCGTTCAAAAGTGTGCCAGATTTCATATGCCTTTCAGCCGAAAATCCAGTTAAAACACACCGTAAACAGGCTTCAAAATAATGCGGAAAACCACCCAATCTGGCAACAGCAAGCTGCCTGTGACGCGTACGCGCCTGTCACCCCTGGCTGTCGCACTAAAATATAAATATACTAAATATATCAGACTCCTCACAACAAACAATGTGGAACCGCGGAACCGGCGAGCATTGAATGAATGAATGAATGAATGAATGAATTAGTATGGACGAAGCCGAGAGCAGCTGCAGCAGCACTCGCTCAGAGTGAGACTCTACGGCAGGGGTGGGGAACCTCCGGCCTCCGGCCGTATACGGCCCGCGAGACAATTTGGTACGGCCCTCGAGGTAATTTATAAACACACGCAAAAAATAAAAAAATGAAAGAAATCTAGACCGCAAAAAAATTAAACAAGCGAGTACCTGTTTTTCCTGGTCAAGGTCAGGGTCCTTGAACACAACACGAGCCTAACGTGTCATCACGTGGTATATGTCTCGACTGACAGGGGTGCAGTTCTGACGGAGAGCACCAGAACGCCACTCCAGCACTTCAGAAATTGCAGTACCGATAAGTCCGTACACATGCCACAGTTTCTGCGTGTCTGTGTCTTTAGTTGTAAGCCCAGTGGCGATCTGCTCATCTGTCATACAGTCAATAACTGTGTTGTTGTCATTAGCATCTGGTTAGCTAGCTATGCTAACGAATATAAGAAGCTTTGTCTACAACCAGTGAGGTAAAGGCACATCTTTATATGATCATTATAGTTATAAAAAAAATAAGAGAATAAAGTAAACAGGTATAAAATACTATAAGACAGTTATTAATAAAGAAGAATACAGTTTGAAAGGGTAGTGATTTGTCAAATATCCATAAATTAAAAGAAAATCTGCTTACAGTTGTGTTTGGGTGTTGAGAGATGTGTCCATAGATCTCCTAATGTTGCTCTCAAAGTGCAACACATCTTGCCAGGGGAGCATGCCCCCCGGACCCCTCTAGAGGAGGTTAGGTCCCCCCCACTTAAACCATGTTCACATGGATAGGAAACTAAATACATTTGCACACATCTTGTGTCCATAAATTATCTTTCTGTTTAGGTGGTCACGCCACACCCTGCACGTGCATGCATACGCGAGTCATGGTGAGATATCTGGATTAGGAGGTTGCTTTTTCTTTGCACAGAATGAAATGAATGAGCTGTGATTTTAGTTTTTTTAAGCAGAGGTCAATAACTTGTACGGCCCTCTGAGGATATTGTAAAAATTGAAATGGCCCATTAACATCGTACAGGAGACAAATAATAGCTCGCAGCAACTTATTGAAAAAAGAACTATGAACTATAAATTAGTTCATTTTTGAAACCATGAACTTTAGTTCAACATTTTGAATTATGAACTATGAACTGAACTAGTTCATTTTAAAATATGTGAACTGTGAACTGAACTAGTTCATGTAGAAAGTGAACTTTCCCAACACTGGCTACAGCTACATAGAAGAATCTGTTAATTTAGTCAGTTTTGCCCGAGGCAATATTTCAAATGAATAAACATTAAAATGGGTAAAGCACCAAACAGGACATATTTTTAATACAAAAAAAATAATTGAAACCATTTCAAGGCATTTATGAAACAAACCTAATATTAGGGTTGGGTACCAACATTTCGATTCCAACGGTATCATTTAGAAATGTGAATTTCGGTTCCGCTTTTCGATTCCTGAGGAAATGTTTCTCGCCGCTCTCCGTAGCCTACTGCATGACTGCAGCGGGGCGGGAAATGTAGCGTTGTATCTACATTTCCTACAGTGTAACCTGAGACCAGGGCCGGCCTGTCGCACTGGCATTATAAATGTTCGCCTAGGGCGCCAGATCTGTGGAGGCGCTGCGCTGACAGCTCTGGGAAAAAAAATAAATGTTTTGACCGTTGGTGCTCATCCTAATTTTCGGCCTTGATGTAACAACATTCATAATTAAGTAAATGTAACACCCTTTTCATCCCGGTTACACTTTTCATTTGCCCTGTACGTTGGGCGCTGCAAGTGATGAAAATGGGGGATGTTGGCTTATCTGGCAACCGCAGCTCACGAGGGTGCACTGGAACCGGCGCTGTTGTTATTAGCATCTGGTGCTAGCTGCTCTTACGGAAGAAGAAGATGTTTCTACAATGATGTGGAGGGAGAGTCCTCTCCAGTCAGACTGAGAGGCTGATAACTTCAGCTCAGTGAGGTAAAGGACTCTCAGTGTTTAGATAGTTCACTTTAGTCTAAGTTATCTCAGTGGGTCTCAAACGTTTTGATCACAATTTATGTAAACACATATTTCCAAGGCACTCCTTTATAATTATTGGGATAAAACAGGTTTGAAATCATTCCAATGTATACTATAGGACAGTAAACCAGACATATCGTTTTAAACTGGAGAGATAAAAAAATATGCATAAATAAAATAGTAAAATAAGATATGAATGAACAACAAAAATAAAATGCATTACATGTAGGCTATTTGTTATTTAATTATTCAAATGTAAACCGATCTTTTTCATATGGGTGTTTGGAGTTGTACCCCCTAGATCTAGTCTCTAGTAATTCTGCGTGTGCACCAGATTGAAGCATTTTACTTCAAAATGTTCAAACATTTCTTCCCGGTATGCCTGAGAAGGCAGATATGCTTGTTTTTCTCAACAAGAACTGTTTTTAAAAGTTGAACTGTTGTAGCTTCAGGGGTTCTCAGGTTAAAGTTACATAGCAGTGAATATAAACAGACTGATTAATGTGAATATTACTTTAAAATAACCTGTGTAAAAGTTTCTCGAATAAATGTAATTTTTTTGGTGGAAGAAGCATGTATCATTTTTTTACCCTGCCCCTCAAAGAATCGGAATCGAGAACCGTTAAGAACCGGAATCGAAAAGTAGAATCGGAATCGGAATCGTGGAAATTCAAACGATACCCAACCCTACCTAATATTATACATTAATTACAGCTCATGGTGTCTGTCCTCACTGGTCTTTAAGTTACTTATACCGTGTTTCCACTGTGCCGTACTGCTTTACTCGACTTACATTCAGCATTACACAACATAACCCATTACCACAAATACATGAAAAAACTGGCATAAGTGTCCAAAGATTAAAAGAAAAATATCTTCGAAACTTAAAAAATATATAGCTTTTGTGTTTTGCACAAAATTGTCAATTGATTTGCATTCAAATGTTATATTAATTGAAACTGGGTGAGTTAACGGGAAACAATAAAAAAGGATGTGTACAGTTTAAAATCAGTAAATATTGCATTGTTTACGCATAAAACACTAGAAAAACAGGACAAATCGATAGAAGAACCTAAAAGCAGATACAACAAGGAGAGTTCATCATACATGGAGAGCTTTGTTTACATCATGAGACCACAGATCTGTGCACAAAACAAACATGATAGAAAGATATTCAAGCTTTGACAAAAAAAAAGTGGTGACACCTGAGAAGTGTACAGCACAGAACACTCATGTGCCAGTACTACTAATCAAAAAAAAGGATTTGGCTTCAATTCTTATCATGGCTGCATCATTTTCCCCACAGCTGTTCGAACATATTCAGACTCACGCTATGTGGAGTGGTTCGAGAACAAAGCTAAACACACTTGAGGAATTAAAGATAAATATCCGACGGCTTTGTAAATCTTTAAAATATAAAGATATGGGTTTATTAGTTAGAAGGGCTGAGTGCAGAGATGTAATTCAGGTCATTTCTAAAGAGCCCTGGAAGGAACGCAAAGTGGTATTGTAGAGGAAAGCAAAAGAAGTTCAGAAAATAAGTTTTTCTGGGATCTCCATACTATTATTATTATCACTACAGGTATTTGGTTGAAATAGACCCACATCATCTCAGTAAGTCTCAACAAAACTAGACTAACCTGTGCGGCAACCCAAAAAAACGTATGGCATTTACACCAATGCATAATTTACAAAGCAATACACTGAAACATTAGATAAACACCAACAAATCCAAATTCCAATAAACAAATAAATAACTTTTGGTGCAAGTGTGTTTGTGTTGGTCTAAAGCAGTAATACCACATAATAAAAAGGTTTGAACCCTTCTCTTTCTAGCAGCTAGGAGAGCTAAAGACAGGTAACATTTCCCTTTATGGCGGCTCTTCAGGTGAGCCAGACAAACCTGCGCCACTACACCGTTACGTTTTCAAACCGCACACAAACAGGAGGCGCAGGACCGAGCCGCATGACATAAATGTGCCTCTCTTTTGCTAAATAAGATAAAAAAGATGCAACATATTTGGCTATTTATTTTCTCAAAAGGTGTCTGGTACTGCATTACAAGGTCTTTTTAAACGTCCCTCATGTTCCAGATTCCTGAAAGGTGCCACATTTATATTGGTGAAGGGAAATATCAAGGCAGTCAGCCGCCACAGCCAAACTAGGTGAAAGGTGAGGCATTACTCATTGCAACTGATTTGTCTTCCTACAACCTTTAGCAGAGACATGCAGCTTTAGTGACCCTGATTTTATTGGCAGCTGCACCATTATATGAATCCCCAAGGCACATGAAGCTTACCTTACTTTTTATCTCATAACTTAAAGACAGAGAGAGAAAGATATAAGTATTAAATGTATAACTTATTGCTTCAATACAAAAAATAGAAGGACTTAAGTTTATAGGGGTGAAATGGGAGTGACTATTATGCAGAGATGTAACAGTCCAGCTGCTCTCTGTCAGTTTAAAGTTTGCTGAGGTTCTCAGCCATGTAACAGAGACTGTAGAAGTTGCAGCCGATGCAGCAGAGGTTACAGAGGGAGGACAGCAGTCTGTACAGCCACAGACGACTGCTCAGGTGTCTGTATTTCACATCTGTCTCACACAGCTTGGCGTAAGCTTCGCGGTTCGATGACAAGCCGATGTCCTGTCCCAATCCGCACGCCTGCTCGATCAGGTGCATATCTGCCATGATCTCTGATGTCATTTGTCCAAACCACTGAGCGTTGACAGCTGAAACTGTCACCGACACAAAGAAAATGAAGATCTGGTGGGGACAGAAGAGTCAGAGATTCAAAAGATATTCAGAAATTGGTTTTATGTGATTTTATGTTTTGGAACAAGCAACACACCTGAAATGCTTCTCTTTCGTCCAGCAGGTCGCTGGGATGATACACAGCGTAGATAGTGAGGTTAAAGAAGGCACAAGCTGAACCCAAGTGGAGGTAGAACGGTACAAGACGACTCTGGATAAACCCATAAGTGTGTCTATTCAGGTGGTTGTCCATCACAAAGCCTGAGCAGAAAAAAAGTCATTAGCACTGCTGGGAATCTCTTATTTCCACAAGAACAATATGACACAAACAGAAGGTTTAGTTTATTAAAAAACTATGACTTAAGTGGACCTTTGGTCATTGGGGACCAAGCTCAAACTAAAGTAAGTCAGGGCCGAGGCATAAAAAGCCACCATGAAAAAATAGTTTGCTCAGATACAACTGTGGTCCTGCTTACAATTGGCAGAAAAAAGCATGCTAGGTGTTCCAAGTGGATAGATCTAAATTTGAGTAAATGCATCCCGAGATGTACTTTAACGCACAGTGTGATTCAAATCATCGGGCCAAACTGGAAGAACCCATAAGTCATTATTGTGTGGTTCATATAGCATGACATCCCTTGCCTTTATCTCCAACTGTATTTGTAATCATGCGTGTGTCTGTGTGCGTTGTACCAACTTGAAATGAAGGTGACCCATATCTGCATCCCCCAGTAGGAGGAGAGCAGCACCAGCTGCAGCAGCTTGACTGTGAGTGTGGGCTCCGTGTCAGTGGACATGCTTCCTCTTCAGTCTCTCCGGTCTCCGGTCTGGACTCCACGGTAATCTCCAAGAAAAACACCGGCGTCCAGCAAGGCAAGTGATGCTCGATACTTAACTCCAGTCAGAGCCTCTGCAAACATAATCATAAGGATAATAAGGACACATGCTTTCTTCCCCATTCAGTGATATGGAATAGTCGGTTGCAATTAGCAGCTGCACAATTCAACAAAATCTGTTGTTTTTTATATTTGCAATGTTATCCTTCTCTGTGTAAACTGCCAACAAAGAATATAGTATTTTATTACGAGTGCTTGTATGTATCTATTGGTTGCAATCTTTTCTTTTGTCTTTTTCTCTTTCCCATCTTTCAAAATATGTTTCTATTGGACAGAGATATACCCTGGAGAGTGCCCTGATCAAGCGTCTTTGGGGGTTTATTGTACATCTTCTTTATATTTTCTGTTGTTAAACATATATTTATTCATAAAGTAAATAATAAAGAAACATGAAGTAAGCTGAGCAAACTGTGTAAAAGTGAAAGTGGGTTGTTAAACCCAGTTACTTGCTGATATGCAGACTGAAAGTTTGTGTACTCATCCACACCTTTTAATAAGAAATGCACACATATTGCTACTGGTTCAGCAACAACTTCCATAATAAAAAACGTACAGTTTAGTGTTGTATTTCTTTCATTGCTGCGCTCAGTGCCGTACCCTAAATAAAGCGGGTTATTGTCTCGACTGTACACATTGTGTGGACTTATATCAAACCAGTAGGGAACTGAAACGGCATGTGTTCACATCGCATTAAAACACACTTCTAACTGCTAATTAAAGGAAGTTAACTAAAAGTTGGCAGGCTATAAACATACGACAGTGTAACCGACAGCTGCTCCCCGTGTTACTAACAAACGAAGCAAATCTCTCAAAGTCACCTTTGCGAAACAAATAGTCTCCAAAGTAACACCAGCTATTGATATTTACTAAGCATGCTGTAAAACCACTGCGTAGTTGGCAATATTGTAACTACACTCACTAGTGTGTTAGCAGCTAATGTAAGCAACTCAGTCTGCTGAAGTTAACTCAGCGAGAGTTAGCTACAAACTGTTACTGAACATTAGCTGCAGACACCAGCCCTTATAATCTTTAAACAGAGTTACTTCATACTATCACTTTATTGCATTAACTCTTAAATACAGCCTACCTGTTTCCAATATTTCCGAACAGCTTGTTTAAGACCTTCTTCCGATCTGACAGTAGATTTACCTGCTGAAGCAAGCTAAGCTAAATTCAGTGGGGAGGGGCCATTGGTCTGCTAGCTAGAATATCTACACACTATTTCCCTGTCACCCCTCCTTGAGGAATTTAAAGTGTGTGAGAGGTCATTCCTGCAGGCACCTTCACACCTTAATTAACAATATTTCATTTTTCTTATATTACAGGTAACCATTAAAACTCATCTCCACTTATCAACCAGTGTGTGTAATGTAATAAAAGTAATTTCAGATTAACAAAGTATATCTTCTTCTTCTTCATTGATATAACACCTTTAAACAATCATGCAGCCCAAGGTACTTCACATAGCCTAACTATATTTAAAACAGCTAAATTAATAACTATATTTGTATGTAATTGGAAAATGCACTCAAATCCAATAGAAATAGAGCTGTCTTATTCCAGTGTAGTTATAACGCCACAGTGAGCCTTTAGGTCTCATGATATAGAAGCTATTGAAAAAAAACAGTTTTAAATAAATAAAAACGGTTGCATTTTTTTACATTTACATTAAATAGAGAAGGCACTGAAATCAAATAAAGAGAGCGGTGTCGTGTCATATAATGCCAAGTTGGAATCTTTAGGTCACATAACATTGAAGCTTTTGAAAAGATCTATGAGTTTTTTAATAATCAAAGATTGCATTTTTTTTGTATTTACATTAAACAGAAAAAGCAATGACATCCAAAAAAAGTAAGTGTGTCCTACTTGTCCAGTTATTCAGTCATTCAAACCAAAGGAAATAATTGTCAAGAAATATCCATTTATTTAACTATATGCAATCCCATGTTAAAGGATACAGAAGTATACAAAAGGAACACCAATATAAGTTTTGCAATGTGCTGGGTGAATCTTGACAATGTTTGGGTGACAGCTGTGAGTCCCTAATACTAGTGAAGTGAAGCATGGTATTGTTCCCTAAGAACTTCAGACGTATCTTTTTTTAAATCATGAGAATTATGTTTATTACAGATAAGAGTTTTAAATCCTTAGTCCTGGGGCTATGACATTATTATGATATAAAAATAGGTGTCCTATAAGTGACAATATAGTTGTTTGGCATCTTTTCCCCTGTATATCTTTGTTTGAAAACATATATTTAATTGTATGTATAAAGATAATTAGGAAGTGATATTTTGAGTGTATGACACTTGTAGTTAAGGCTGACCTGTTAGTGAATGGTGTACAGAAAAAAATATATATATATATGTAATGTACACAAAGGTAGTTTATACAGTGCCTAACATACATGTTTAAAAAAGGTAAAAAAGATAACCTTTGTTTAAGGTTGTACAGAAAAAGGGAAAAGGAGAATAAATTCGATAATTGTTAGCATTGCAATTCTTGTGCCTTTGCTTCACATTGATATAAGACATAGACAAAAAAAAACTAATTATTTAGCTTAAATAGCAGTTCGCCCAAAATGTATCTTTGTTTAAATCAATTTTTTGTAGCCGTTGAGACACACCAAATATGAGTTGACATTGCCTCAGTGTATCTGTCACACAATGATCGGGGTCAGTGTCGGGCAGATTTACAGATTTTGTCGTAAACCTCCGGGAAGGCCTCCATACAGCCCAGTTCCTCTCTCAGTTTGTGATACAGCCGTCCATCGTACATCTCCCAGAACTCCTCTCGGTCCATGTACACATCTGCGTACAGCATCTGGAACCTGCAGGAGACAGAATGCACATGTATTAACTATGTAAGCCTTGAGAGGCAAGTGGGGAAAACAATCCTATTTATTTTGATCCTTAAGTGTTGAGGCAGTTGAATTTGTTTTTTGTCACGATCAATAAAACCAAGTGTTTGTTGTTATATGTTATGTAAATAAAATACTAATTTCAAAAGGCTAAAGTGAATCCCTACCTAATTCTCTAGAATTATTTTTTCAAATGCTAAATTTCCTGTATTTGTTTAGACTTACCCATGCACTTCTCTAACAAACTTCTCCAGCTGTCGTGTTGTTGCTTTAGCTTCAAAGTGTTTGACTTTTGGCTCTCCATAAGCCCCAATATCCACGTACAACTCGTCCTCTTGACCCTTGGGGTGCACCATCCCTCTGCCTGCAGGCAACAGGAAGGGACACAGCCACAGAGGGTACACCTGGAATAACACAACACACGCAGGAGTTTAACCAGGACTAATTACTATAAACAGCGGGTAATAATAGGCTTCATTCATCAGTCTTACTTCGATGTCCTGGTGGAAGCGCGTGATGGCATCCTGCAGATTCTTCATGGGTACCAGCATGTCCTGCACCACGTGGTGCTGTTCATAAAGACGTCTGATGGTCTCCCCCTGGGTGAGCTTCAACAGAGAGATCTTAGGAGGAACCAACCATCCGAAAACCCAGCGAAATATCGGGTTGTTACCAAATGGAATAATATCCTGAAGAAAGGACACAACATAAACAACAATGATTAAATATGATACTGAGGATGCCCTTATGTGATGCATGTTGCGTTAACTAGTGCTGGAACAATTAATCAATCAGCAAAACAATTTGAGGAAATGGTAGTTATTTATTAGACAAAAAAGGCCAAACATTTGGTGATTTCAGTTTCTCAAAAGTGAAGATTTTTCTCTGATTTAATTAAGAGAACATTTAATATTTGGGTGTTTTGGGGTGTAGAATGACATTCAAGATCCTATCTTGGCTTATGGAAATGTGTGAATGTTTTTTGTATTAACCCTTTACCTCAGGTTTGAGGTAATGAGGACGACAATCAATAATATTTTCTGTTATATTAGCTAAGACAATTTCTGCATAATGATAGAATTTCTACATTAAACTTTTTTCCAGATGAGACAAGTAAAATCCAGTTGCACTCCTGTTATTTTCCAACAGAGGGCGCCCACACCTAGTGCCAAACGCTCACATTTCAACATCCCACACATTAATGATGTCTATCATAAATTGTCGATTTATTCAAGGCATTGGTCAGCCTTCTTTCTTTCCAATTTTCTTCTGCACTGTCTACCAAACCCTTTCAAAAACACCAAAGGCCAGAGTAAGCCCCTGCAGGTATCTGTCAAACCAATACTATGCATAATTTATCACACAATGTACTGTTACAGTAAACAAAGGATGCCACTAATGGCTAATGGTGTGTGTGTGTGTGTGTGTGTGTGTGTGTGTGTGTGTGTGTGTGTGTGTGTGTGTGTGTGTGTGTGTGTGTGTGTGTGTGTGTGTGTGTGTGTGTGTGTGTGTGTGTGTGTGTGTGTGTGTGTGTGTGTGTGTGTGTGACAGAGAAAGAGCATTAGAGTGTAATAAAGCTGAGAGTGAGTGCTGCAGGAATAAGCCCTTGAACCTGATAATGAGTTAGCATTTCTGCATATCCGGTTCCCTTTTGATTTTAAGTCATCAGGTTATTGTATGTGTGTTTGGCTTGTTGCCTGAATAAAGTTATGTGGGTAACATAAACATATGAGATAGTTTCACATTTTGCTCCACAACATAAATACGTAAGAAATTACTGCAATTGTTATTTTTTTAATAGCCTTGGTTGCTATTGCTAACAAGAGGCAAAATGAGCTTGTTGTTTATTTATTGTCTTTTTAACGCTTTTTACTTCTGGCAATTGAATTTGCGCTCCAAACATCTCATCACACTTATCTAGATTTTCATAATCTTTTGTTTGCCACAGAGCCTATGCGGTACAAAAATCCAATGGAAAACTCCCTATCGTGAACAGGGAAAGGTCACCCAATAAAATACATCATCCCTGCAGCACTCAGTGTGATCCTAAGGGTTGTGTGTGTGTGTGTGTGTGTGTGTGTGTGTGTGTGTGTGTGTGTGTGTGTGTGTGTGTGTGTGTGTGTGTGTGTGTGTGTGTGTGTGTGTGTGTGTGTGTGTGTGTGTGTGTGTGTGTGTGTGTGTGTGTGTGTGTGTGATGTTGTGAGTACCTGAAGCTCCCAGAAGATGCTGCGGGTGTGTCTATGATAGTACTGTCTCAGAGGGACATATTCAACTCCAGCGGTGTCCTTTTTAAGGTAGCTCTCCACGTGTTTGAAGAACCAGGGTTTAAAGTGCAGGCCGATTCTATTAATCTGAAGTAAGAGAGAAAAAAGGAAGGTTAAATGTCATAAAACATGTGAAAATTAGTCAAATGAATGCTAACAAACACCTTACCTTATCAGGCTCAGCGTGGTCTGTCATGGTTCCAGTCATGATGACAGCGCTATCCAGAGAGTACTGGAGGCCCTCTACAAACGTGTTCTGCTTGTTCTCCGATGCTTCAGTGAAGCGTTTACAGATGTTCTCCAGGCCTCTGACCGGCTCATAGCTCAGCTTTACCCAGGCTTTAGCGGGGACTATTTTAATCTCAGCTGCAACCAGGAACCCCAAAGTCCCACAGGACCAGGGGACGGCGTGGAACAGGTCAGAGTTTTCCTCCTATGTGACAGAACAATGTTGTTGTTGACAAGAAGAAACTGTTCACATGTCTATGGTACATTTGTGGTTATGAATGTGGTCTCGGCTCTCTGGGATTCTAATGTTAGGCCAAGCATGATGGCTTTGACAAAACCATTAGCAGACCTCACAGCATTAGGTTAGGCCCTAGGGACTGGCTGAGAATTATTAGTGAAAGTGAGGGTCAGAAAAGTGGACAGCAGTTATGTCCTTTTGTTTTCTTTTTGGTGGGGGGAGGGCAAGGAACAGTCTTTCACTTTTTTCATGCTCAAGATGTCTTCCATTCAAGCATTTCTACAAGGTTTACTGTAACACAATAATTGAATATGAGAAACATGGCAATGGCGTGTTCATATGACACAGGAAGAAAGCTTAATCACAAACAGCACAGAACAAAATGAAACCCAGTGAGTATTTTCAGGAGTCAATAGTTGTGTAAAATCGTATTTTGGTGATTTTTTGCCACGACGAACCAATGATTATATATAACAACAATTAAAAGTAACGCTCCTGCTAAAGAAGCAGATAATTATGTGGTGATGGTGATGTTACCAAGGTGACCTGGTTGAATGTGAGACTTCTGGCAGCAGTCAAATCATTTTTGCTTATGAAGGTTAACTAACTGACTGAAATGGCATTCAAGTATCCAAGTGGGAGCCATGATAAGATCTGATTGAATTATCTTAAAGCCAATAAAAGGTGGTTTAATGTTTCCTTTTTTCTTTTCTTTAGCCCTAGGATACATTGGAACGTCAGAAAAAGCGATCATGCCCAACATTCCTTGTGTCAGCAACATTTAAAAAGTGACACTATTTGGTTGTTCAGGAAAACAAACATCAACAAGGATCATGATATCTTTTCAAGATGCACTTTTAGTAGTTCATCTTCTGAGCATGTAGTTTCAACATGGCAGACCCACGTCAAAAGCGACTTATGTCGTATAACTATATATCCTAACAGTGTAAGTACCGTCAAGGAAAATAAGTCCGTAAAAGACATAGGACATAAGTCTTGTGACTTTCTACTGCAGCCCTGGAGTCAGAAGTAAATCCAACACACTCAATACTCACCTCAGTGCAGCGTACTAAGCTGCCATCAGCTAGAACCAGCTCAAATGCGACACAGATGTGCTGAAACAGCCCGTAAATGTGAGAGGATGACTCAATGCCTGTACCCATCACCAAACCACCTGAGAGAAGAGAGAGAATACAATATTTATTCTTGGTAATTCAATATCTAGCCAGGTGAGAAGCAACAGCAGGCAAACACAAAAGCAGAGACTAGCGTAGCTGGCTGGGATTGAGTTTGTACAGTATGTGCCTGGTTGAACATCAGGATAAATGAATGTACCGCGGCCTGATGGGAAAACATTAGATTGTTGATGCACAGTTTATAGCATCAGGAAATCCATTATGAAACTCGATCCAGGGGAGCTTCGAAAGCTGCAGCCATTTCCTCCCAGTTTCATCTTTGAGCGACAGCATCAATCCTCTAACACGATTAGAGAAGTCATTGCTGCTCTAAACAGGATGCAGTGATTGATGGAGGAGATGCAGCATCTGCCTCAATGAGCGGTGGAAATCATCAGTGCCTCTATTTCTAGAAACCGATCACAGATGATGCCGCTCTCTGATGGTTCTCCAGAAAATAATTCACAGTTTACAAATAACATACCCACAGTGAGGTCATCGAGCTCGGGCAGCACTGGCAGTGTCCAGCCAATCGAGGTGAGCAGAGCGGTCACCTGACCCATGTTGGCCAACGGCTCAACCCTCACCACCTAAAAAACAAAGATCACTTGAGTAAAGAAAACCCCATCAGGCTCACATTTTAATGAGTAGTAGCTTGAAAAGTGAATAATTACAATTTGTTTTTGGTTCATACTGTCCTCCCCCCAAAAAAGAAAGAATATTGTATAAAAAATGACTACTAAAAAAGTGACTGTTTCACAACGTGCACCTGTCGTAGATAATCTACCCTACAACAAAGATTATGTTGTTTTTAGGAACCATCAGCAAATAACTTATTCTGTTGTTTAGGAAAATTGACATTTTGATCCTTTCTATTGGTTATTAATAAAAACACCGGTTAAATGCTGAGATCTGGGAACATGGTATCAATAATTTACAGAAAATGTATGTGGCCAAAAACAGTTGAAGTCGGACGATCACAGAGGTTTAAAACAAACCCCCAGGCTAGCCAAATGTATTTTGGAAGAAAATAGTAGAATACTTTAAAAGGATTAGGCAGAGCATCCCTTCAAATTACGTTTTGCGTCCTTGTCTTTATTGTTCAGTTAAGGTGATGTCCCTCTTTGTGTGAGTAGCTTCTTGCTATACTGAAGCAAAGTGGAGCTTTGAGTTTATAGATGTTTAGCAGATATAATGTTTACCATGTTCACCATTCAACAGTTTAGCAGTGTTAGCATGCTGACATTAGAGACACAAATTCTGTCGAATCTTCCTACCTGCTTCTTGGTGTCCACCTCCAGAATATCCATCATGTTGATCATGATGTTCTTGTGTGTTTTCTTGTACTTCCCAACTCTGAGAGAAACTGTGAGCCAGCCTGGGCGACCTGTACACATGTATTTCGTACTGCCGTCCTTCTTCCACTCGCGCACCTGAAATGTGTCATAAGACATGAAACAGAGACAAACACATAGGGGATACACAGCATTACCAATATTTTGTGACAGACATAGCTCTCAATGTTTAATAAGAGAGCATTACGGCCCTGTATATTGGTGTTAAATAAATCAAATGTATGTTACGATAATTTAGTACAAGCATGTTGAAACTAAATGTTTGATACTGTGTGCATAAGTAATACATCCTCCAGTTGCATAAAAGCAGGTAAATGAGTAAGTGCATGAAACACTTGTTGTGTAATAATTGATTGATAAGATAACAGAGATAAAGCCATCACAATGCCCTGCCAATAAAGTGTCCGAGCTTCCATGTTTAATTGAAAACAGTCTATCATATTTTAAACACTATAATTATAAACCCCTGTTGAACATGCCAATGATACTCCTAATTTAGATTAACAAATACCACTATACATTACTGGTATAGTATTGCAATGTTATGGGGTATACTTGTCTATTCGTCACCTTGTCCAGCTTTGTGGTCCTTGTTACTAGCTGCAGTCTTTGTTAGTGAGTAGAGTGAGAGCAATGCTTGACCAATAAAGGTGATTAAGAAAACTCAGTTTAGGTAATTTAATTGAAACTCTGTTGCTGTAACCTCCCGTGACTTTTGGTGTTTTTTTCTTTTTTCAAAACCACTGATAACACATTATCCTTGTTGCCAGTGGTGGAATGCAAAATGTGTTGACACACTTGTATTTCCATTTGTACGCTACTCCACTTCATTTTGGAGGAAAATATTTTACTTTTTACTGTTCTGCATTTATTTAGCACCCATACTTTCTATCTACGTTTTATACATATACACACCCATGATAAGCTAATATGATATATCATATGATGCTGTAAACACATCTCCAGTTTTTGAAAAAGTTAATAAAATTGGCTCCAGTTTGACAAACCTTAAAGTGATGTGACATTTATATATTGGTGATAAAAACAGAATAATATGTCATACTACTGAGAAAAGAGACATTTGGTGAACAGAGTACTTTTTCTTTTGATAGTTGAAGTAAATATTACTGATGATATTTCTGTACTTCTAATTGAGTCAATTAAGAGACAATAAGCCAATTCAGGACTGTGACCATAGTAATGATTATTTTACCACACACACCTGTGCACAAACACATAGTCACAGAGGATGAGACGGCTCACCTGTCTCTGGATGTCTCTCACTCGCTGGTCGTGCAGTTTGGGCGCAGAGCACATCTTGAAAATAATCCATACCCGCATATAGTAATACACATCAAATATAACGGAGAGCGGCAGCAGGAACAGACACACAAATATCCACCTCTGGTGAACGATCACGTAATCTAGACCTTTTACTTTGATCCACAGCAGAAAAAGAACGACCAGACCGGCTAAATACAAAAGCGGATCCATCGTTTCTGGAGAGATCAGATCCAACGGTGCACGATCTCTAAACTAAAAGTATCTGGCTCACTTTTTAAATAAACTACCGCTAACCGCAGGGAAATGCATGTGGGGAAACTCTGCATCGATTCCTGATCGCCCCTTCTCTGCGATAGGTGAGCGATTCTAGGTGGGCGGTCAGCCACTCTCCTGCTCAACACTGATTGGTTAGGATGGCAAAAGAGGTGGGACCGGGTGCCAACGTTCCACTCTCATTGGTCTAACAAGTGACTGTGGGATATTTAGAGCTGTTGCCTTTCTGAAATGTAACCAATCATAAAGCAGCGAGGCTGTCACACCATACACCATGCACCATGCCTGTCCCGTACGGCTCTGTGACAACACAATGCCCATATCAGCCAGTCTGACGAGTAGCTGTTTTAACACTGACGAAGCTTACTCTAACACAGTAAACAATTATTCGACCCCATCATTATTTGCAAGGGCCCCCCACTCTCTGATACTGGCACAACATCCCCGCTTTTAATTATCTCCTTAAAACCCATTGTAAATGTGCTTTCAATGGATTTGGGACTTGAATTACATCTTAAAACATATTTATATGCAAATGCATTCTCTTATTCTTCTTTTATTTTATCAAAATAGTTGCATTTTTTTTTTTCAAACAGCATTTCAGAAAACGATACAGCATTTCACAAAACACTACAGCATTTCAGAAAACACCACAACATTTCACAAAACACCACAGCATTTCACAAAACACCACAGCATTTGAGAAAACACCACAGTATTTCGCAAAACACCACAGCATTTCACAAAACATTACAGCATTTCATAAAACACAACAGCATTTCACAAAACACTACAGCAGTGCCCTTTTAGAGTGGGTCGCAGATGTGTGAGTGAAGAAAACAAATTGAAAAAGAAGAATCTTTTTTTTTTTTTGGGAAAAAAGTCAAACTTTCATTTTGAAGGCACAATTTTTTAACGCTGTGCATGCAGTAGGTTTTGGACTGGAAGTACCGGAGACCATAAACGGTTTTGAAAACATCTTTGCTGATGTTTTTTCGAGTCTTCTTGCCAATCAGAATCAAGATTGTTGCCGGTGTTGTGTCAAATTATACACCCCCGTCGTGAAATGCACCCCCTAGCCTGCCGTAAAAAGCACCCCCCCAAAAAAGATGCTTCTATTAATCCCACCCTCAAGCACTTTGAAGGGTATAGTTGTAGGACTAGTACCAATAAATGAAGCAAGTTTCATGTATGTGACATGTTTATTGTCAGAGATAGCAAGGGGTGCATATCGTGGCAACCAGGCCACTGATATAAAAAGCACCCCCCAAAATAAAGATGTTTCTATTAATCCCACCCTCAAGCACTTGATGTAAAAATAAACAATACATTGTAAAGTACAAGCACAAGTATACAGACAGGACGTCACAATTAAATAAAAACATATATTAAATAAAAAATTAACTGAAAAATAAGTGACGAATGAATGCAAAATCCAGGATTCAACAACCCAACCATCAAAAAGACAACATAGAATAGCGGACTATACATTCAAGTGCGCATTCCCGTGTCAAGGGGTGCATTTCACGACGGGGTGCATAATTTGAGACAACACCGGAAGTCCCCACGGAGGTCCCCATATTTTACCGTGATTTAATTGTAATACACGTTTCAAAATGATGCCGAAATAATACTGATACCGGTTAGTAAAAACCATGAATTAATGCTGTGACAAATGTGCAGACAAGACGGCAGGCGAAACACTTTTAAAATGTGTGTTTTCTGAATGGAGATCGATCGATCAGGATAAACTAACCTGTAGCTGCTCCGTCCAAACTCACAACAACGTCATACAGACATAAATAAAGCAGCAACTGTATTCACCATGACATAGACGGTCTGTGGTTTGTTCATGTTTAATTTTTGTCCAGTTTATGAACAAATATTCATATGAGGAGCTGTGAGCTCTGTGTGCTAACAGCAACCCGGTATCACGGCAAGACGTGAACATGTGACGATTTACCATGCTGGGAGACGTGAAGATGTCACGATTTCAAACGTGACAGTTACACGGTATTGTTAACCCATGTTAACCAGTGGAGAAATAACCGGAAATACCAACCAAATGCTACTCCGACGTAATGATATATTTTTTAATAGTCACACTCGATTACGCCGATTTTCTTGTTGCCCCAGCTGGTCGACACCTCTATTAGCAGAAACAAAGGCTACATTAATGTATTAAATCGATGTTAATCCGTGTGTGTGAATGTGGAATTAACGGACGTGACGTTGTGCGATTGAGTTGCCAGGCAACAGCTTCGGTTCATGTTAATTTACAAACTCTTCAACTACAACCGTAGTTATATTTAAAAACATGTTAGAAGGCCTCACGAAATACTTTAATGCAAATTAAAATGTAAATGTGAAGGAATGTGTGTATAACAAAATACATCGGTCATAAACGAAACCGGTAACAGACGTAGGCAAGATCCTCAGCTCGATGATTGGATGGTTTAGCCGCAATGCATGCTGGGATTTGGTGTTTATGTGATGTGAAATCTGAAAACGTTTTTTAAAAATACAATAATACTTTATTCCAAGTGTGCTTGCTTTTCTCTTTGAAAGTCATCACATAACGGCATTGTAATACACGGTTCGGCTGCATTAAATATTACATATCTGCCGTAATTCTCTATTTATAGAGCCCTGCTGAGAAGACTTCTAGACAAACAGGAGAACTGCCGCGAAAACTGAAGATGTGACATGGGTCATAAATATATAAGCAATTAAACAACAACTTACATTTCTTTTCACACAATACGTCTCCTTGCAGTATCAACACTAATTCGGCTGACTTTTATATTTGATCCAATTGGTAGATAGGCTGTATTTACACCATAACGGTGCACAGCTGATAGAAAGGGACACCTGGTGGTTAAAGCACGTTATTGAATTGTCTTGTTTTATTATTAGATATTAATAGGAGGATGTGCAAAATAGACAAACTAATAAGGCTTAATTTAAACATTAAAGAGTACTTTAGGTTAAGGTCTTCTTTTGAATAAGAAAAAAGCTTTAAGAAGAATATGGAGGGATGAAACCCTCTTGAAACCGCAGGTCCTTCCTTCCTGCAGCAGTCAGACTTTACAACCAGCACTGCCCCTAGTAGACCCTCCTACACACACCACAACACAGACTATAACACCCCTTGCTGCTAAATACAAACCTACTTTGTGCAATATGTGCTATATGTGCAATATATATATGCCATTAATAACTGTGTCATTTATACCTGGCCACTAAATCAATATATATATATGCCGTTTTGTTTTTTATCTGTATTTTTGAAAATTATGTAACTTTTTATCTTTTTTTTAGCATATTGTTTATTATATTATAACTTAGTACTTTTTAACGCATGTAAGATATGCAACACTAAGCTGTCTCTGGCTCTTTCCTGCTGTAACGCTGCACATTTCCCCTCTGTGGAACTAATAAAGGTATTCTGATTCTTTAATGGGCACACATGCAGAGCACACAGCACACACAGTGACATTTGTATCTACAGATACATATTAAGCCTGACAAAGTACTTAACGTCTAATATATTGCTTTCCTGCTATGTTAACTATGTTTCAGCACTTATTTGTTTATTATTTGTTTATTATTCAACTGATATTATACATATGTATTATACTATTATAAGATGTATGTAGAAAGTATAAGAAATGTGCAGAATGACAGTTTAATGGTGGAGTACACACACATATTGATAGATGTCTTGTAATGCACTGTTGAGGAACCTGCGACCCAAGTTCTTCATTCATTGCATACAGTTGTGTATATGATATGTCAATAAACCTTAGCTTAGAAAATCGAAAGGGATGTGCAAACTAGTCATTATATACAGTCTTTAATGAACTATTAGTAGAGAATAACGAATAATGAATATACTTTATAGGGATCCTATTAATATCTAATAATAAAATAATAACATGCTTTAACCACTAGGTGTCCCTTTATATCAGCTGTGCACCTTTATGGTGTAAATACAGCCTATCTACCAATTGGATCAAATATAAAAGTCAGCCGAATTAGTGTTGATACTGCAAGGAGACGTATTGTGTGTAGTGCTGCGTACCTGGACTCACATTCAGGTTCAGGTCCGGACTCAAGTCCAGAGGTTCAGGTTCAGGTCCGGACTTATAAGTCCGGACCTGAACCCATGGCTTGTGTCAAGTTGTGTGAGTAACTAAAGTGAACTTATTGTGAGCTAATTATCAATTGAAAATTAACTCATAATCAACTCAAATTCAAACTCATCAGGTTTATTGTGCTCCCTTCCAACTTTGTGTCTACATTTCTCTACAAAGTACAAATGTGCCACTTAGTCTACAAATGACTTATGACAGCAACTACAGTGAACTACTACAAAGTTCAAACATTTATTTCATTTACCAAACTAAAGTAACCAAACAGTCCCTGAGCTGACTGAGCCTAAATCCCTAAAACGTTGCTGAAGGTAGAGTGTAGAGTAGACTATACGCATCACACTGTTACACACCTAATATACAGTATAGGCTACACTCTAGTGACTGTACAGTCAGAGTGTACTGTACTGTCTGTGCACCATGTATTTTCTACAACTCTACAATACATACTGTTAGAAATTAAAATCAATGTTGATATGGCGTAATTTTGAATTAAAAACACTAATTTAAATCACTTTTATTCTGAAAAAACCGAAAGTTCACACTATTAACTTAAAACTTTTATTCTGAAAATTCTTCACTTCCGGTTAGCATTAGCATGTGGCGAAATTCTACGTTTTCAAACCGTAAATCGAAGGTGAAATGACATGTGATGTTGTACACTGAGCACACTGGGATTAGCACTCATTTATTGACGCTGAATAACGTTTATCAGGGAATGTTTAAATAACCACAGACACCAGAATATACATAAGTGCTAGTTTTTTTGCGAGTCCAAGTACCGGTTCCTGACGTTCCGGTTTTAACCGGACTTGAACCGAAACTTTTTACAAGTCCAGTACCGGTTCGGCGTACCGGTACGCAGCACTAATTGTGTGAAAAGAAATGTTGTTTAATTGCTTATATATTTATGATCCACGTCACATCTTCAGTTTTGGCGGCAGTTCTCCTGTTTGTCTAGAAGTCTTCTCAGCAGGGCTCTATAAATAGAGAATTACGGCAGATATGTAATATTTAATGCAGCCGAACCGTGTATTACAATGCCGTTATGTGATGACTTTCAAAGAGAAAAGCAAGCACACTCGGAATAAAGTATTATTGTATTTTTAAAAAACGTTTTCAGATTTCACATCACATAAACACCAAATCCCAGCATGCATTGCGGCTAAACCATCCAATCATCGAGCTGAGGATCTTGCCTACGCCTGTTTCCGGTTTAGTTTATGACCGATGTATTTTGTTATACACACATTCCTTCACATTTACATTTTAATTTGCATTAAAGTATTTCGTGAGGCCTTCTAACATGTTTTTAAATATAACTACGGTTGTAGTTGAAGAGTTTGTAAATTAACATGAACCGAAGCTGTTGCCTGGCAACTCAATCGCACAACGTCACGTCCGTTAATTCCACATTCACACACACGGATTAACATCGATTTAATACATTAATGTAGCCTTTGTTTCTGCTAAAAGAGGTGTCGACCAGCTGGGGCAACAAGAAAATCGGCGTAATCGAGTGTGACTATTACAAAATATATCATTACGTCGGAGTAGCATTTGGTTGGTATTTCCGGTTATTTCTCCACTGGTTAACATGGGTTAACAATATCGTGTAACTGTCACGTTTGAAATCGTGACATCTTCACGTCTCCCAGCATGGTAAATCGTCACATGTTCACGTCTTGCCGTGATACCGGGTTGGCTAACAGCTAATGGCTGATGTTTCGGGACAGATGCGCTGTCGGCTGCAGACCAATCACGAAGCGTCATTTCTTGACTGGCAGCAAAAACAACCAATCACAGCAGTGCTTCTCTGGCTGTCTCTGTCCAATCAAACAAGAAGTGTTCTCCCAAAAGGAATATCCGTTCCGTATAAATTGAAATGCTGTGGCGTTTTCTGAAACGCTGTGGCGTTTTCTGAAACGCTGTATCGTTTTCTGAAACGCTGTATCGTTTTCTGAAACGCTGTGGCGTTTTCTGAAATGCGGTGGCGTTTCCTGAAATGCGGTGGCGCTTCCTGAAATGCGGAGGCGTTTCCTGAAATGCGGTGGCGTTTTCTGAAACGCTGTGGCGTTTTCTGAAACGCTGTATCGTTTTCTGAAACGCTGTGGCGTTTTCTGAAATGCGGTGGCATTTCCTGAAATGCGGTGGCGTTTCCTGAAATGCGGTGGCGTTTCCTGAAATGCGGTGGCGTTTCCTGAAATGCGGTGGCGTTTTCTGAAACGCTGTATCGTTTTCTGAAACGCTGTGGCGTTTTCTGAAATGCGGTGGCATTCCTGAAATGCGGTGGCATTTCCTGAAATGCGGTGGCGTTTCCTGAAATGCGGTGGCGTTTCCTGAAATGCGGTGGCGTTTCCTGAAATGCGGTGGCGTTTTCTAAATGCTGTAGCGTTTGTGAAATGCTGTGGCGTTTCCTGAAATGCTGTAGTGTTTTGTGAAATGCTGTGGTGTTTTGTGAAATGCTGTAGCGTTTTCCTGAAATGCTGTGGTGTTCCTGGAAATGCTGTTTTGACTTGCACTTCAGGGCCACCGTAAGTATAGCTGTTTCCTTACCATTTCAGTTGTGTCCTTGGAAAATAACGTTGTTTTAAAAAGTTATATATAAATAAAGAATATTGTCAATACTATAATCATTACCATCACAATACCATTCTTAGTATCATATACATATAATCATAATCAGCTGTGTTGGGGTTTTATTATCAACAACAAACTCATGGCAGGGCTGTAGTCCACGTTTTAAAATACTGAGATCATTAATAGTCCCTGATCCCCCTAACAGGAGAAGTAAAGGGATTTTTATGTTTTTTTGTTTGTCCTGGACCTGAGAACTTTTTGTTGGCCAGACTGAAATATCCCTACAACTATTGGATGGATATTGGTATAATCTTGGTTAGGAAATCCATGTTCCCCTCAGGTTGAATAGTTTCCTTGGTGATCATCTGACTTTTCATTAGCACCACCATCATCAGATAACATTTTGATTGTCCAATACTCTGTTTTAGCTTAATGCCTGCAAACCTACAGACCTTCCCACCAGCCTCAGCCATGCTTTGTGTGTAGTGCTAATTTTCAAATGCAATTAAAAGCAAACCCACTAAACATCATCATTTATGAGTCATCGGTCATTCGGTCAACAAAAAGGAACACATTGTTTCTGTCATCAGCCTGCAAATAAACTCAACTTCCAACAAGTCCACTCTATTTGGATTTTGTAACGTAACACAAGACTACACAAACATGTTATTTTGTTAAATTATGTAAGCCAAAATTCCACTCTCTTTCATATCCAATGTCCATTTATGTTTAGAAAAATTGCTGTCACACACACACAACCACACAACACCACACACACACACACACACACACCACACACACACGCACGCACACACACCACACACACACACACACACACACACACACACACACACACACACACAACACACACACACACACACACACACACACACACACACACACACACACACACACACACCACGCACGGAGGGCTAAAGTATACTCTTCAGACACCATTAGACAGAGGGAGGGTGGGCGCCAGTAAAGATTTCTTAATGGGCTCTGACGTCCTCTCGTCCATCTGCCTTGATGATAAACACAGCTGGTCCATTTTATCCTGATGCGCATCACCGCCTTCTCCGTCTTATTTTTCTTTATTTACCATCAAACCATAATTTAACACTTTTCATCGCAGGAGCATAACATCTACATGAGTGAGGACTAACACGTTCATGTTTTTTTCCAAAAGAATGGGATATGGAAAGTATGGGAACAAATAAGTAACATTTAATTTCACCTTTCCATTACCGGACTTCAGTGGAGTAAAATCAGTCGGATGTTGGTGGGTCAGAGCGCATGGGGAGCGCACTCCGTGGGACTGTGTGTGTGTCAGTGACACTCTCCATCCGGTCACAGCCCTAACCCTAACCCCAAACAGCCACTGTTCTGGAGGAGGATGCCTTCCTTGCACCACGGAGCAATCTTCGTAGGAGCCTTCCTCATTGTGACCGGGGGCTCCACAGCCTTCCTGGCCTCGTCCCAGAGCCGCCTGCAGGCTTTCTCCCTGTGCTGCGTGGTGCTGGGGGTGGTCATGCTCATCCTGGGACTATTCTGGGCTATGAACAGCAAAAGTGCCGCAAACTACAACCACCGAGAGTTCGACCCAGAGTGCCCACATTATCCATTCAACGACTACCCCAACTTCGGCAGCCATGCCCTCTTCTCACCCCCAGGGAGCCGCTTCCCAGAATCCCAGTCGGTGTTCTTCGCCCAGGTCGGTGAAATCATATATCAGTTTAAATAGTATGTTTACAGTTCAGGATTTGTCAGTAAGACTAATTGTATCATGAAACCAGAAATAAGACTCCAAGTATATATTTTAGTGTATTACATGGCTTTTTTTTTTAAAGCTGTAACCAAACTAATATATGTTATGATTGCCATAAACACTTACTGCACTTTGCCATGTTGTCTCATTAATTCTCCCTGTTGCAGCTCTGTATCAGGTTCAGTTAAAGGGTCGTTTTGAGATGGAGTTATTCATAATTACAAAATACAGAGGGTTGCACACAGAAACAACTGCACATTTTCAAGAGATATGCTCACTTTAAATTACTTTATTTTTCCTGTTTTTACGTTAAAAAACAATATATAAACATTCAAACCTCGAAGAAAAAAAAGCCATCTTGATTTCCGCATGCAGGCCATGCTCAGCCGTGGATGACACAGTCCTTTATTGGCAGGATCCCATTGAAACAACAGGCAAGATACACAATAATCTAAATATAGTCACAACTAAAAGAAACTTAAATAAATCTATTGAAATGTTTGAAAATGCATGTATTGTCTTTTTATTTGATGAGAAACTTCCCACTACTACTCTCTTGTCTCTACAAGACTTATGAAAATAGAGCCAGCACCCTGTTAGCCTAGCTTAGCATAAAGACTGGAGACCACATGGAAATCAGCTGGCTCAATAAAAAAAATCAAATAACAATTACAGTTTGTGGAGGTTATGCATCAGTCTTGGTTGTGTTTGAAGTTGAATATGCCTACTTACTAAGGCTTTATTGGAAATAATAATAATAATGGCATTACAAAACACATCATGATAAAGGTGTTACCATTCAATATATTGCAGACTAAAAAGCACATTACTTTTGTTTATGGCTGTAATTCAAAAGCTTTTCATACTGCACAATATCAATATAGTAATAATAGTTATATCACAATATCACAGAACAAGACTCTGCTAACTTACATATGATCTCTACTGCTGTTTGTGTTTGTTCACATGTTGTTTCTCACTGCCACTGTTTTCTTGAGTGCAGGACAATGGAGCACCACAGACATGGTGGTGCTCGTGGGGAGGAATTCGATTACCCTCCCATGGACCCTGTTGGTTTCAGCCCATCGCCTCACCCTCCTCCGTGGCAGGAGCCCCCCCCTCCCTATGAGGTGGCCATCAAGACCACATGCAGCTCCACACAACTGCGACGCGCATACTCAGACACACACCTGGCATCAGAGCCCCTGTTTGGACGCTCGAGAGAGATCAGCTTTGAAGTGTGAAGCTGGATAATACGGACAGTGAAAAATAAAGAGTCATCAGACTGAGGCTTTCACAGCAAAAGCTGCCTTCTGACAGAAACAAACTTTATCAAATACTTGAAGCATGCTTCTTCCTGATGTTGACCAGTGGATCCTAGCATGCTTTACCTAACTTATCTCTAATTAAAATGCAGGTGTAAATGTATATTTTAATATATGCTGAAATGAAAGGTACATCATACCAAATACAGCCTTCGAAGCCCAAAACAAAGCACCAAATATAAATGTAAAAGCACATACGTTCTGGACAGTTTTATCAAGTCACAGTTGTTTTCAGCCTTTACGCTAAACTATCCAGATCAGACACCTCAGGTAGGGTCATATCTATTCACACCAAAGAACATTTATTCAACAAACAGTGGCAATGTTTCCTGACTCAGTGCAGCAGATATTTTATAAGAACAAAAATACATTTTGATCAGCAGTGTATAGAAAAAAGAAATGGACAATGATTGTGTTCTTTTCTATAATCTTACCAAACCTTTAATCACTTATGTGATTAGGTATTATGTGATTGGATCAGGATTTCTTGACAGACACATTGCTGTTGAGATTTTCATGTACTTTTGTGGTGCTTTAGGCACAAGCCTAGTGCCATTTAGATCTAATATATTGGAGAGAAGGCAGACATCTTAACTCCTGATTACTCCCACCAAAACAATCTAGATTATTAAATAGCAGTAAAGTTACAGATGTCTTATTTGAACTGTTCTTTAAATTGAAACTGATAAAGACCAGCGCTTTATTTTAGGTTGTCTGCCACGGTAACAGAAGCACACAGGAAATCCAGGATTTCCATTCATTTTAGAATAATCCTTCTTTCTGGGATCCCGAGTTGACCACAGAGGACCGTTTTCTTTTAGTTTTCCTCGTCCATCAAACTAAGAAGTGTTCCATCTTTTCCCCATCAGGACTAACACACATTATCACAGGATGGATATGAATATAATTCACTTTCGGAAAAAAGCACCCCGGTAGACGTTTGCTTGCCACACATGTCAGCTATTCATCAGCTTGTTGAAAGCAGAGGAAACAATGACACATCTGATCATGAGTTTGTTTCACCGCTCACTAGATCACTGATAACACGGCCTGACCTTTAAGCAACCACAGAATCACTCTGAATGTGAAAATCATTTGAACCCTTAAACTTGATTGGAGAAGATACTTAATTGTAAGAAAAAGCATTAATTAGATTCAAAAAATGGCATGAGACCTACAGATGTTGGTGAAATAAGTTGTCTCCTATCTCCTAGATCCTGCATATCAGCGAGCTGCCACCATGATGGAAAACTATAATAGGTTTGACAAAATCATGCACCAAATTAATATACTGTAGGGATTAACAAATCTTAATAAAAAATAGTAAAATAAATAACAGGGTATCAACTATCATGGTTGCATAACTAATGCTTGTGAAGCATCTTCTATGTGAATTCCATGCCGTAATGAAATTAACAAAATGTTATTATAAAATTGCACAAAACCCATTATTGTAAATCATGTAAAAGATGGAAACACAAGATTGTTCTGTGCATATTTCCCTTTTTTTACCTGACTGGTTAGGTTGTTTTATGTATATTTCCAAAATATGAAGTTTGTCTAAAATCTATAGAATTAAATATAGTATGTGTTAAATGTCAGCTCACACATATTTGTTATACTGAATTAATTCTGCTTTCATCACCTCTGAAATAAGATCCTGCACTGAATTGATGACCATAATTAACTGTTGTGAGCACAAGGACGACTGACTTCAGCTGCTCTGAAGGTCACACACGGTTACTTTTGAATATGCATGCTTCTATGAATGATGGTTTTAATCTCTGAAAAGGTATCTAAAGGGATAATTTTGCACCATGTTTTTAATGTGTGTGTATTTGCATTTTATGTTAATAAAATGCACTTGAAAAAAATACATTAAATAAAGAAAAAATGATCCTATTCTACTGTACGTTTTTGTCTCAACTAATTGTTCTATTAGAAATAATTTTGTGCTTGTGTATGCCTCTGGCCAGATTTGGGGTCGCAGCTGTGTTTTCCCATTTCAAGATGGTCTCACGTTTAGTTTAATTGCCTCTTAATGTATTTTATGGAATGATCAGAGAATATCCATGGAAGACAAGCAAAACACACAAAAGTATCTATCTATCTGTCTGTCTATCTATCTATCTATCTTTCTATCTATATCTATCCATCCATCCATCTACCTATCTGAAACATGATTTGAAAGCGACCCCTGCCGTTCGGTAATGGTATATTCCAGTGAATAGCGGGATACCCCTCCAGGGATTGGCATATGAACCATTTGGCACCAGTCTCTTTTCCATTTTAGTGCTTCTGCAATGAAGCTCTTCCTGCTCCACCCTCAGCAGAGCTCAAGCACACACACACACACACACACACACACACACACACACACACACACACACACACACACACACACACACACACACACACACACACACACACACACACACACACACACGCACGCACGCACGCGCACACACACACACACACACACACACACACACACACACACACACACACACACACACACACACACACACAAACTGAGTTTATCAGCTCATATATTACTGGGACTATATTTCTCTCCTTGTGCAAACAGCTTGCCCGAACAGAAGCAAAGTGATAATGTTCAGACCGCGCGCTCGCCCTGCCCTCCATTCCTCGTCACTGGAAGCCCTTCCTCATAAAATCCCTTCCTCACGGCTCTGCTGTTGCTGCCAGATGAAAACCCAACAGCGCCAGGCCCACATGCGACGTCAACTCCTTTTTGGTGCTGTAACCCCACCCCAAATACCGGATATGATTCTTCCGCGGGGAGTGAAATAAAAACAACAGAGGAGCAGATAAAGAGACACGCGCGGCGGAGGGACACACACAAACTGAAGCGGAGTTAAGCGTGTTTGCGCCAGAGTTTTTCCAGGACACCATATGGACATTATGAGCGGGATTAAAGTTGATGAAGAGGAGAAAAGAGATGATTAATCTTTCAGTCCTCACAACCGCTGAGCAGCTCCTCACAGACTCTTCCTATCAGGTAGAGAGAGGATCGGGGATTTACGTGTTGCGTGTTTATCCCCCTGGTGGCAGTTTCCTTCTGCTTCCTCTTCCTCTTCCACACACACACACACACACACACACACACACACACACACACACACACACACACACACACACACACACACACACACACACACACACACACACACACACACACACACACACACACACACACACACACACACACACACACACACACACACACACACACACACACACACACACACACACACACACACACACACACACACACACACACACACACACACTCCTAGTAGTTTTGGATGCTGTGTATTTGATCCTGCCTGTTTGCCTTAATAACCTATAGCATTCATTTAAAAATGTATTTAACAAAGAGAATATTATTTTTTATCTTATTCTATTTGACATGTATTGAGACTCATGCATTTACTTGGTCAATTACACCATTCTCTGCAACATTTAGCTTATTGTATTTCTACTATGCTTCTTCTTGCACTTTTTTAACTAGCTGTGTTATGTCTTAAATATATGTATGTTGAATTGTTGGAGGAGCCCGAGACTCTTTCATGGCCATAAGTACGCTGTAGTTACTTACATATATTAAAGCCTTTGAATCTTGAATCTGTCTCTCCTGCAGACTGGCTGCTGAGGTGGAGGTGAAGCAGGAAAAGTGAATTCCTTAAAGGCAGGGGCTCTGGAGATGCCTCTCCCCCAGGGAATGCTGCTCTGTATGGGCATCCTAATGATGGCTGTTGGGGGGGTCATGGCCCTGTGCTTGGGTCTGCCCAACGAGTCGGCCCCACTGTTTGGGGTGGGTCTGTTCCTGGGCCTGGGGGGCGTGGCCATGCTGATCAGTGGACTCTGCATGGCCATGAAGAATCTGCAGGTGGCTGTGCCCGGACACTTCCTCCTGCACCCCCGCACAGGCAGGCGCTTCAGCCCCCAGCAGGCCCTGGCTATTCAAAGGTACACTGTAAAATGTTTGACTGTAAAATTACAGTAAATTACTGGCTACTAGTTGCATGGATTTCACGGTAATTTACTGTGAATATTTCACAGTAAATTACTGTAGATATTTTACAGAAAATTAGAATAAAAGTACAACTAAATACTGTGACCTTACAGTTGCCATGCCCATGGAATTACTGTGTTATAGCAGTACAGAGCTGTGATATTATGGTACCTTGCTGTACATAAATTACAGTAGTTACCTCTATTTTCACACTATTACTGTAGAAGTAATGCAACACCGTAGCCAGTAATTTACTGTAAATATAAAAATGTAAATAATACGATAATATATTGTAAATCTGACTAGTTCACTGGGATTTTACCATAACTACAAAATTCAATCAGCTCAATCAACAAAGAAAAACAAAGAAAATGCCCATTTTAACTTTTTATTACTCCATTGAAGTGCAAAGTACATTTCACAGTGTCTTGGACATGTTGTTACGGCCCCAACCTCTACTCCGCGGTAGTGGCTCGTGCTGAGACCCGTAACATGAAAGAATACACGCAATAACCAGTACTTGGTAACAAGCATTTATTGATAATCAGCCGTTTGCTCACACAAGCGAAACGGGAAACAAAAAGAGGTCTGGAGGACTGGCCAAAAGGAACAAACAGAAGGAGGGAACCCGAGCCAGCCACACCACGGGCCGTAGGACCCAGAACCCCCCCCCCCCCAACCAGAAATCAATTATAAACCCTATGGGAAACAAAATAAAGCCACGAAAACTGGACTACCAGGTCCTCCAGGCTAAACATAGACACATCTGCAAAAATATGGCCCACAGCTCAAAATGGCAAAGAGGTAATCTAAGGAGAGTGTCTCCCGGCATTAGGATAGGCGAGACATCCGTCTCTTCCAGCTTCTCTTTATATATACACGGCTGAGTGGAATTTGGAACACCTGGGCAGAGGCGGAGCCAGGAGCAGACCAGGTGCACCTGGGCAGAGGCGGAGCCAGGGGCAGACCAGGTGCACCTGGGCAGAGGCGGAGCTTGGGGCAGACCAGGTGCACCTGCAGCAGGGAGACAGAAAGAAAACAAGGAAGGGAGCACGTAACACATGTCTACAGACATTCACTCGAAGTCAACAATTTTTCTGAAGAATGTGCTGACATGGGGGTTTAAATTGCCATGCCTCTTTTTGGCTTTCGAGCCCGTCTCAGGATTAATGCCCAGGAAGCACCTGAAAACAATAAGCCAAGACAACCATTTCAATTTTACATAGATTTATATGTTGCATCGTTTATTTTAAGGCACATGCAGCGGTGCCCCTTTCAATTTAAGTAAAACCTTTAAACTCTTCCTACGCTGTCATTGGAGGCAGTCGCAATTTCTACAGGCTCGCACTTACCTGTTAGCATCTGGCATCTGTTAGCATCTAGCATATGTTAGCATCTAGCTCTCCTGCTTACAAACTTTTAGCCATCCCTGCTTATACAAGTAGTAGTTTTAGTTGTCTGCGATCTGCGGAGGCCTACTCCCACCTGTCGAGTACGGCTGTACTGAGGTGTTTTTCCTCCGGAGACGTCGCGAAGAGACGGAGCGGCTCCACCTGTTGCTGCATGCGATCTGCGATTTACGGAGGCCTGCTCGTCGCGAAGAGACGGAGCGGCTCCACCTGTTGCTGCCTGCGATCTGCGATCTACGGAGGCCTGCTCCCACCTGTAGAATACGGTTGTACTGGAGAGGTTTTTACCCCGGAGTCGTCGCGGAGAGACGGAGTGGATCCACGCTTCGGGCTTGGCCTGCTTCCACCGGGCGTGTGCTGCTGTGCGGAGGAGGATTTTACCACCGCTGGGGCCTGCTTTCTACCTGTCCTGGTTCTGCTGTTGCAGAGGCCTGCTTTCACCCCGGGGATACCACGGAGGGACCGGAGCGCTTCCACGCTGCTGTATCTCTTTAAATGTTACTCAGATTGTTGACAGTCCTACTCGCCCTAACATTAAGTCGCCTAATAAATCCTCCCTAATTGATCTCATTTTAACTAATGTTCCCCATAAATATTCATCTGTGGGAGTATTTGCAAATGATCTGAGTGATCACTGTGTTGTAGCCACAATTAGGGACACTAAGGTCCAAAAGGTTAAACCTCGCATTATCATTAAGAGAGACAAAAAACATTTTGTGGAGCAGGGTTTTGTGCATGATCTGTTTGATTTTGATTGGGGTAAAATCGATCTGTGTGCTGATGTAGAAACCGCATGGTCTTATTTTTATCTTGGTTTTATGGAGATCATTGATAGACATGCACCCCTGCGTACATTTAGAGTAAAGGGATGAGACAATCCTTGGTTTTCTGCTAATCTGTCCAGTCTCTTTCATGAGAGAAACAAGGCCTGGGCAAAGGCTAGGAAATCAGGCTCAGAGGTAGAATGGCTGCTTTTTAGGCAGCTAAAGGAATAGCTTCACTTCTCATATCAAAAGTGCTAAATCAAAGTACTATCTGTCAGTAACCACAAAGAATCTGAATAATCCTGGAAAATGTTGGAAAGCCATTAAATCGTTATCCACCGGTGATATCCGTAATGAGCTACCTCCGTGCATTACCACAGCATCTGGCACTATATCGGACAGGGCTACTATGCTAAATTGCTTAATGAGCATTTTGTGTCCCTGTGGTTCTCTATTTGATTCTGTCACTAACTCTGCTTCTGTGAACACTACAGTATGTGACTCTGAAAAACGTGTGTTGGAAAACCCTTTTAGTTTTACCCCTTTTACATTACATTACATTACATTGCATTTAGCTGACGCTTTTATCCAAAGCGACTTACAATAAGTGCGTTCGACCAACAAAATACAAACCTGAAGAAAACAGAATCATATAAGTACATCAGGTTTCATAGAGCAAAAACATTTCTACTCAAAAAACAGTGCTACTCAACTGGCTTTAGATAAGCCAGTCCTTTATTAGTATATAAGTGCTTTGTTAATAGTTCTATCGCTCGAAGTGGAGTCGAAAGAGATGAGTTTTCAGTCTGCGCCGGAAGGTGTGTAAGCTATCTGCTGTCCTGATGTCAATGGGGAGCTCATTCAACCATTTTGGAGCCAGGATAGCTTACTGTTGATGTTGTTCGTGAAGCTTTAACCAAGTTAGATCCTAAGAAACCGGCTGGTCCGGACAACGTAGAACCTTTCTTTTTAAAGATAGCTGCAGATTGTATTGCTCCACCTCTCACTAGTCTTTTTAACCTCTCCCTCAGCACAAATGCAATTCCAAAAGTATGGAAGTCAGCGTATGTCCTGCCTTTGCTAAAAGGAGGGGAGGCCACCTTAATAAATAACTATAGGCCAATCTCTAAGTTGTCAGTTCTGGCTAAGGTTCTTGAACGCTTAGTGAGTGAACAGGTAAAGGTGTTTTTATGTACAAATGACATCCTGTCTAAACATCAGTCAGGCTTCAGAAAGCAACACAGCACCATCACTGCCACAATGAAAGTAGTGAATGACATTACGAGTATTTTAGATAATAAGCAGAGTTGTGCAGCACTATTTATTGACCTTTCAAAAGAGTTTGACACCGTTGATCATCGCATTTTAAAGCAGAGGCTACTCAGTATTGGCATATCCAGCCTTGCAGTGGGGTGGTTTGTGAACTACCTCTCTGAAAGGTCCCAATGTGTTTATTTTGATGGGCTGTCTTCTGAGTGGTTGAACATTGCTAATGGTGTTCCTCAAGGTTCTGTTTTAGGTCCACTTTTATTCTCTATATATCAACAGTTGAGGTGAAAATGTGGATGAAGCTACTTTAAATTTGTATGCGGATGATACCGTGATGTACTGTGCAGGTCCCTCCATTAAGGAGGCTGGTGTTAAATTACAGGCTGTTTTTAACACTATTCAGACTCAGTTCTCTGAATTAAAGCTTCTTTTAAATGTTGAGAAAACCAAGGTAATGCTCTTTTCTAAAGCTAAAAAGACACCAGAGCCTGTTTTAGATATTGTAACTACGCAAGGAATAAACTTGAAGTGGTTACCTGTTACAAATACCTGGTATCTGGCTTGATGATTGTCTCACTTTTAAACTTCATGTCAATACCTGCTTAAAAAGCTGAGGGTTAGGCTAGGTTTATTCTACAGGAACAAGTCCTGTTCTCGCTTGAGGCCAGGAAAAGGCTAGTCACTGTGACCTTTTTACCTGTGCTGGACTATGGTGATTTGATGTATATGAATGCACCTGCCAATTGCCTGGTCAAGTTAGATGCTGCGTATCACAGTGCACTGAGATTTGTGACAAACTGTAAAGCATTAACCCATCACTGTACCCTGTATGCAAGGGCTGGTTTGCCTTCGCTAACTGTACGGAGGCTCAGTCACTGGTACATTTTTTATATATAAAGCCATGTTAGGGAAACTTCCATCCTACATCTGCTCCCTGATCTCACGGAAAATTGTAAGTGGCTACTGCCTGAGATCGAATGCTGTGGTTTTATTAAATGTGCCAACTGCTAGGACTGTCTTAGAGAAGACAGCTTTTAGATGCGCAGCTCCTCTGTCTTGGAATAGTCTGCAAATTAAATGGAAACTGAACAATCTGGTGCCACTAAATGTTTTTAAAGCTCGGTTGGATGCTAGTCAATCGGAAGCTATTGGTACCTGTTTATGTGGATAATTATATAAATGATGCTGTATGATGTCCTTTTGTTGTTCTATTTATGTTTTTATGTTTCATGTGGAACTACTTGAGCAGGTCTCCCTTGAAAAAGAGATCAATGATCTCAATGGGATTTATCTGTATAAATAAAGGTTTGAAATGAAATGAAAAAAAGCCAAGCAAGAGCGATGAAAGCAAGAAAATCACTTAATTTGTTGTGTTATCACAGAGGATGGTCTGAATACAGTATTTTACTGTGAAATAATACAGTAACATGTTGTGAAATCCTGGTAATCATTGGTCCTGTACATTCACAGTAATTAACTGTGCCTGTATTGATTTCACTGTGAAATTCAAAATTACAGTATTATATTGTGAACATTACAGGTAAAGACTGTAAAGTGGTAAAACAGTAATTTATTGTAAAATATTACAACTAAATATTGTGAAATCATGGTAATATTTTACAGTGTACACATGCACAGAGGAACATGCACAAAGCCTGTATGACAGAAGTAGGCAGGTCCAAAGTTATTAAAGACTTTCATTTTTGGGTTTTAAGACAGTTTGTGTGCATTGGGATGCACTGGTTCCCAAGCAGGGAGATAGGGAATACGTTAAGAAAGAAAAAAGACATAAATCTTCCTCACTATTCTATTTCATTTGTAGTTATCTTTGTTTTTCTCCCATTAATAGGCCCACTGGTTAGTTTGACATATTTTAGCCTTTCACAAAGTATAAGCAAAAAGTAATATGCAACGTTAAAAGAAAAATGTAGGGTCCAATTTTGACCTGATGATGGATCGAGGCATAACAAAAGAAAGGTTTATTTCTTGAGGGGTGCGTGAATGTATACCAAATGTCATGGTTATCCATCCAATAGATGATGAGTTCACTTAAAACCAAACATGTCAACCTGATGTTGGAGCTGGAAAGAAATCACCAAAGTGAGTATACGGATAAATCCTCTGGGAACGCTAAATGTTTGTACTATATTTTGTCGTAATCCATTCTATCTTTGCTGACATATTTCTGTCTGGTCAAGAGGGACAGAGGACAATAAACTGAAATCCCCTTCTAGATAAACAAACTGTGCTTTTGTAAACATGTAAGCGAAGAACTTTCCAGGCTTCCCTCGTGTTTTTTAAGATAAATAAACGAGCATTCAGACAAATACCAGAACACACCATCCAGGGAGCTAAGCTTACAAACAGTCTTGTTGTTGAACAGATCTCTTGGACACATCCTCACTTTATTAGTTATAGTGTGAAGTTTGGCAAAGAGCAGTGAACCACTTTAGGAAATGAACAACTCTGAACTTGTGAAACTGAGAACTGGAACGAAACACATTTTCTGATTCTGGACTGATTAGAATAATAGGTCATGGAGAAAACAGCCGACACACATTCATGTGGCAGACAGATTCTCCATAGCATTATCTGAGGTAATATATAATAGCCAGTAAATGTATACAAGACATTCTCTGTTCATTGTCGAGCACAGAGGAAGAGCGACGCCAGGAGCAACATCCATCATGAAGGCTTTCTCTACCTCCAGACACTCACAGAACTATATCTAAACCTGAGCTATACATGATAAATGTGCAGTTCAATCTTTCTCATTAGAGAATGATGAAACCAAATCATCATAGGGGAATAATATGCAAAAAGCAGAATGCATTTTTGAAGGGAATGTGAGATAAATGCTGTTACGTGAAATGTATACTGGAAAAGTTTTGAGTCAAGAGGCAGCAGGAGTCATTCAGGACAAGTGTGGAGCTCTTATGTAATGTAAGTTTGAAAAAAATTAGAAAAATGACTTGAAGTGTTGAGAGGAGTAGAAGTTGTGGGTGTAAAAGTTATCACTGAAACTAATGGATAATTTAAAGGCTGAAATAAGTTGATGTGTAAGATAAAGTATGGTTTCTATCAATTTAAGTTTAAACGCTGGAAGGAGTTGAAGTGCGATGAAAAAAAAGCCACTGTAAGAAGTCGACTGTAATTTCAAGTGTAAATGCCGTTTTATCACTTAAAGTTTATGCACTTAAAGTTTAAGATAAAAGAGAATGAAATTGACTGTAAACTGAATCGCTACATGGTTTGAAGTATAATTAGACACAGTGTATAGTCACACACAGGAGTTGACTGCTGGTTAAAGTATATGGAGTGATAAAAGTTCAATGTAAACACTGAAAGGAGGTGAAGTTGTAGTTCAAGTGTTAACCACTGAAACACAGTTTAATACACCTGCCATTGCCTGTATTACACTCTCTCTCTGTGTGTACCTTCAGGAGGTTGGACCGGATTCGTCGAGAGATGTCAGAGGACTCAGTATGCAGCAGGGCACCAGAGCCCGAACCCCCCCTCCCATCCACCCCCCCGCCCTGGACTATGGAGCCGCCCCCATCCTACGACACCGTGATGAAGAGCCAGGAGCACAGCGAGCCGCTTTAACCACTCGGTGGACATATTTACTCTATTGTTGCCTTTTGTCTTAGGATCTCAGTGGGAACCTTACGTTAACGGTGCTATGGATGAACATGAGGCCTCTTCTGTGCCTTAAGACAGTTGTCCTGAACCCAAACATAAGCCATAGAGCAGAACAAGACAGCAGCTGGGCAAAGACTCAATATGTGTACAGACTGAGCCCCATGGCCTCTGTGTTGACTGAACCTGATGTGATTGATTGTGAAAGCTAATGAAATGACCACTAGAACTGCTCTGGTCTATACACTCATGGCCTTTCTCCAGACCAACATTAGGTCACTTTTACAACAAAGTTTAGCGATTTATCAACAGTTTGGCTGCAAATCTCGTTTAAGCACCTAATAAGGATGTTGTATTGGGCTGATTGAGTTTAGGTGACCTACTACTGTGGCTGCAGAGCTATCTTCTTTAAGCACGATAAGAACGTTCCTCACAGCTCTCTGCACCCTCTCCTCTCATAATGAGATTATGCTAAGTGCCTTCACCATCGTCGGCAGAATGTAACATTACCGCTTTGTATCCTGTGTTCGCAAATGACCCACTGTTTGTCTTATGTTGTGATCTTTTTATAAACTCTAGTTAATGATTAGCTACTATGCTATCTGTGGGTAACAATTGTTTGTTTATTTAAAAGAGGGAAACCTTGGAAAGGCGGAGGAGAGAGACGTTGACTCAGTTAAAATCATGTCTAAACCAAGCAAACATAAACTCTCACTCGGCTCCAACTGTTCAACAATAGCTCAGTTGCAAGTCTCCTTTTTGCTAGCAGCTTGAGGCAAGGTGACCTCTCAGGTACACACACACACACACACACACACACACACACACACACACACACACACACACACACACCACACACACACACACACACACACACACACACACACACACACACACACACACACACACACACACACACACACACACACACACACACACACACACACACACACACACACACACACACACACACACACACACACACACACACACCTGCAATTGTATACCTTTCCTGACTAGGCTGTCTGCAGGCTGTAATAACCAGCAGAGTGGAACCCTAACTCCGCTTTCTCCACCCTCACCTTCAAGCCCTGATTCATAACAACACCACACCTCCCCTCAGAAGGGAATGAGTTTTACATTTACAAAAATAAGAGCTTCATTAGCCAGCGGTGGTTGCAGCGATGGTCGAGGGGAAACCATATCGGTACGGGCTGATAGCGGCTGGGCTGTGTGTGGCAGCAGTCGGCCTCTTCATCATGACTCAAGAGCAACCACACATCTATGCCTCAATGTGCTTTCTAGGTGTTACCATGGTGTGTATCGGGACTGTTTGGAGCCTTTGCCAGTGCTATCCCAAGGTAGATACAGACTGTGTGTGTGTTGGGGAGAAAGACACAGGAAATACAGTGATTGTCGTCACAATGAAATTGATTTGATAATAGAAAGTGTGTGTTTGTTAGGTCTATTTGGTTCCTGAGATTCAGGAAAAAAGTCTAGAGGAAGTGCTGTGTACTGCAGCTGGATCAAGGTACTGTCACACACACACACACACACACACACACACACACACACACACACACACACACACACACACACACACACACACACACACACACACACACACACACACACACACACACACACACACACACACACACACACACACACACACACTAATCTAATGGTCCACAGACAATCGGGTGTTCATTCATGCCTTAATGATTCGCTGTGGACTGTCAGGATGCCAAGCGGCCATCAGCTAGTGGGCGAAAATGGCGACAGCAGCAGTTTAATGTGTCCTTGCGGGGGGAAAGATGTCTACTGATACAATATGAACACTAACTTTATCATCTAAACAGGAACATGTGGAGAAGTGAAGAAGTAGCTATAATCAGAGCAGGGGAGGGAGGAGTGGAAGTATGAAAGAGAAAAAAAGGATGAGTGGGGTTGTGAATGAAAAATGCTAATTAGTTGGAAACATAAGGGGGAGATTGAGCAATGCTCCCATTCTCTCTTAACAAGGACCATTGTTGTCTTTTGATTATAGCACTTGAGTCTCAGTGAGTACCAAGACCAGTTGGTGAAACATGTGGTTGCAATGCACAGCGCCTGCATGTGTGTGTGTGTGTGTGTGTGTGTGTGTGTGTGTGTGGGTGTGTGTGTGTGTGTGTGTGTGTGTGTGTGTGTGTGTGTGTGTTATAACTCTTATGTTCAGCAGCCAGATACAGACATGCATGCTCAGCAAAAGCCTCCCTCAGATTAGAAAAAAGTAAGAAAATGAGGACAAAACACTAGAACCAGATGTCTATTTCTGTCTCTCCCACTCTTGGTTTAATTGTAGTCATGCTGAGGCTCTGCCAGGATTCAGTGGCCAACCGTTGAGAAGCAGCAGACTTCTTCACGAATCCCAGAAGAGTCACAGCTGTCCCACACTGCACCTGCTCTGAGGGAGGGACACCTGCAGAGGACCCTCATCTGTCAAATCAAAAAACTCCTCCACACTGCTCTCAGGACAGGGAAGAGATCCTCTGGTGCATTTGTATGAACATTAATGCTTTCAAATGTTTGTTTGTGTTTTAATGAAAGTGAATGATAACTACTTTGTGTCAGTGTGGAGTTCATGCAGATGCATTTATGTGTATTCCAGAAGATGCACTATTTACTGCATGAAAGAGAAACATTGTGTGTGAATAGTGCACTTGGGCAGTGAGTGACACATTTACCCACTTTAAGGCACATTTGTTTTCCCAATAATGTCATTAAAGTTGTCCACAGCCACTTAAGGTTGCCCTCTCTTAAAATAGGCGTCTTGCAAGTCACAATGGTCAAAATCAGTTATATCAGATATATAGATCTCTTGTCCAGAAACACAGGTCCAGCAACACCAAATGCTAACATTCAAACTGGAGCTTTTCCTATCCAGTCTCCTTCACTACACCCTCCCTTCTTAAATGTGTTATGTGGAAAGAAACAGGACCCCTAGTGAACAACAATGTTACTAACAGGATGAGAAAACAAATAACAGTTTGCAAACACAATTCTCGCAACAACGTTTTAGGTCATATCTTTCACAGTCTTTCATTCGCTTGTTTTCAAGGTTTACTTACATAACTGGGAATTCAGAGATGGACAATGTCAACTTTCTATCTCCATAGTGACATTGTTGTGACTTCTGCCCTCTGCCTCTCGTCAATGCCAGATGTGCACCATAATGGTCACATATTTGGGGTAAAAGTACATTTAGTGTAAGCATGTTTGGCTTTCCTGTTTTCCCCATCAGAAATGTTGCCCCCTAACACTGACCTCTGACACCCCTGTGGCCCCCCTAACAATGACATTTTTTATTTTATTTTAAATATATATTTTCTGGTACTCGGTTTGCCAAAAACCGCAGGATTTTGCTGCTGTAATGTGAGATTGTGCAGACACCCTTATGTAAAGTAGAGATGTAACTGTTCATTGCCTTTATTTTTATATAAATATGGTGTTAGTGCAAACATTGCACTATAACTTAAGCTGAAGCTAACAGTAATAACTATAAGATCTATCTGAAATAAATAAGTGTACTGAAACAAATACCAATAACTGTATTGTATTGTTTTTCTGATGCGCAATTACTTTATACTGTCTAGTTCTCTTTTTCGTCCTGCTTTATTGTGCCCCCCTCAGAAGATAACTGGCCCCCCAGTGGCCCCCCCCAGTCAAATTGGTCTAGAACCGCCACTGGTCCACGCTCTGAGCAGTTTCACATTAGCACTTTTTGTGTGAGAACACTGTTGCCTTATCCAAGAGAACTCTTGCAACTCTCTTACTACAATAACAATGTTAAGACTTGACAAAGCCCTTATAAGTCAAAGATACCTTTTTATAGTGATTTAGGAGTTTGGGCATTCCAGCAAAAGCAGTCTGAATAAAAAGGACTGAAACTATAGGCCAAGGCTATACAATAATAATAAATAAAATAAATAACAAATATGAGCTCACCATGATCAGCCTCTTTGCACACATGACGCAACATGAGTTTATCAACAAGTATTTGCATGCACAACTCTGATTGTTCAGATTTAGTGCCGAAAACAGCATGAATGAATGCACTTGAACTGAGAGAGAGAGTTTGAGATTGACGAGTGCACAGGATGCTTCAGGGGGAGCATGACACATGACTCCTCCACAGTGAGAGGTGTTTTAACGGAGGACAATCATTCGATTAAAAGCGGTGGCGTGAGCCCTAGAGACGTCAGCAGTCCCCGCCTTATATTATAAGAATCGATCGTTTTTCTTTATGTTTGCGCCCTTAAATCAGAATTAATGATCGGAGGCGTTATCTGACGGCCAGGACGCGCAGCTGTCGGAGGCTCCGCACATCTGCACAACTCAGACTGGAATAGAAACTCTCATCAGTGTAATGTAATAGTTATACTGATCATTTAACTGAAACAATCCAAGAGGTTTGAAGAATGCGACGCACCTCAGCCTGGGTTGGCTGGGTGCTCTGTTTGTGCACATCTTTGGCTGCGAGCGCGCAGGACTACCCGGACGAGGACGATATAATCCTGGATCTGTTCAGGGAGGACGGGACTAAACCCGAACCCCGAGCTGTGCCCACTGCTGAGTTCCTCAAGTGCAACAAGGTAACCATCATCATGTCAGGGGCATTGAAGCGCATCTAGATTATCCAACGACCCGTAACCGCCTGTTTTACACGAGGTTGTGTACACCTGCAACCCACTCTCTTCAGTCTGGGTTGACACCTGACATGTTTGAGGTCTTCATCATCTCATTATGCTGAAATAATTGTTATTTATATCCTATGTGTTTTTGTCAATGCTTAGCAGACTTAAATTATAATATACTTGACAAACGTTGCCAGAAAAAGAAAGAAATGTTGGAGAAAGGCAGAAAATAAATGATATGTACCTTCCAAGACTAAGTAATAATACTGACATTTAAAAAAAATCCATTTGTGAGCATTGGGACGGATCACTTTACTCTTATTTTCTCTCCACTGTGCTTCAGGCAGCGTGGCGCGTGCATGGTCAGTACCTGATCGTACTGCGTCAGGGCACGCATGGCTCTCACGTGCAGAGGACCATCAGGAGACTGAGAGCCAAAGCAGCCCGGAGAGGTCAGCTGCTGGAGATCCTGCACACTTACTCTGCAGCTCTGCACGGCTTCATGGTCAAGATGAGCAGCGACGTCCTTCACCTGGTAACACTTCACCTGTCAGCGAGCTGCTGCTGAGATTACCTGTGAAACCTGGTTAGGGTAAATAAAGGTGTTCTTAGATTTACCTTATTGATCCCAATTCAGGATTTCTTGACAACTAATTTAATGTGAATGCAAAAAGGAAAACATATATATTGCATTGTAAAAACGGTAAAATATATATAAATACAAAATAACTAAGTATTATTAGATACAGTATTTATATGATAGTCTATTTTAAATGGATGGTATTTTGTATAAAGCAACATACATTACTATAAAACGAGAATAAACATGTAACAGAATTGAATGTAAAAGATAAATAACGAGGATGAGCCAATTAACTCTCATTTGGAGTTATTATTTTCTACAGTAGGAATATTCTAGACTTCCACATAATGAAAGACATGTCTGTAGTATCAAGCATTAAGAACATATATGTACATGATATCTGGATAAGAGTGCATGTCTTCATAATGTCCAAGGGCATGGAGAATAATAGGGGGCTAAGGGTAGACCTGCAGGAAAGCTCATGATAAAAGCAATTTCGAGTCCCTGTTACGATGTCAAAGTAGCTTCTCATACAATTGATTTATACATTATGAATCACAGTAAGTATGGCCAAAATGTTCATCACACCATAGACACTTTGATCACTGTGAACACGCATCCTAATTAGGCCTACATCCTCTTTGATTCACTCAAAAAATAAAACATGAAACCAGTCCTCGGGGCAGTATGTGAGGTTTCACTCTCATTAACTCCCTTGTGCAGGCTTTTATTTGAGACACTCAATAAAGTCTGACCCAAACTGAACTCTGGAAATCACTTTCCATTACTGCTCATCTGCATAGGGACCCTGCACTCTTTTATAGAAATCAAAGCTGCTCTTAGAAGCATTTTTTTTATTAAATAGCTTATTATTTTTAACTGCAACAAATGCATCTTATTTTTTACCCATTATTTGTGTTCTACATATATAAAGTTTCCTTATTTCTGCCTTTACTTGCACATTAGTCACTTGCAACATTCAGTTTCACTTCCTAATTTCTATATCCTTGTGCACAATTTGTATTATGTTACGTCTTATAGATAGTTATGTTTCAATGTTGGAGGTGCATGGGACTAAGATTTGCATTGCCAGACACTGCAGCTATTGTGTAGTTGACAATAAAGCCTTTGACTCTTGAAAAATTGTTAAAATATATGTTTGTGTTATCGTTGATTTTATTGATGTTTTTTTTAGCTGTTACATGTTATTAATTTGATCGGATGTTTTTTTAGTGATTTAGTATAATTGGAAGTGACCTTGAGTGCCATAAAAGGTAACATTAAATAAAATGTATTATGATTCTTTTTTAATATTAATATAATGATTGTGTTCCTGACAGGCATTGAAGCTCCCTCAGGTCCACTACATCGAGGAGGACTCGTCCATCTTTGCTCAGAGCGCCCCCTGGAACCTGCAGAGGTTACTGCAGCCTCACGGCGGCTCTTCTGAAAACGGAACATACCGGCCGCCCAGTGAGTCTGCCTCTGTGTCAATATGTCAATCACACACACAGATCTAAAGTAATATCTAAAATCCACACACTCTGCCCTCTGCAGACGACGGAGGGATGGCTTTGGTCTATCTGTTGGACGGCAGTGTTCAGAGTTCTCACAGGGAGATCGAGGGACGGGTCCTCATCACAGACTTCAACAGCGTCCCTGAGGAGGATGGAGTCAGAGTTCATAAACAGGTTGCACACACCAATTTGCTTATATGTCATTGAAGATAAATAGAAAACTCTCAGTTTCCCATGTATGTCTAACTGTTCTCCTCTGCAGGCCAGTCAGTGTGACAGTCACGGCACACACATTGCAGGGGTGGTGAGTGGGTCGGACTCTGGTGTTGCTCGAGGGGCCGGTGTTAACCTGGTCCGTGTGCTAAACTGTCAGGGGAAAGGGACCGTGTCCGGAGCTCTGGCAGGTAGGACACCTTCGGATCCGTTGCACTGTTGGGATTATGTTTTATGACAAATGTCACTGAACATTATCCATTGGTTGTCCTTCGATAGGCCCAGCAGCTCTTTTTATGGCTTATTAAATCACTTTGAGCCCATTCACAGTGTAATTCTCCATGGAAAGCAGGTGTGGAAATGGAACTGCTGTTGCATACAACCATTATTTGAAAAGGGAATGCAAGGGTCACTACATCTGCAGCTGCAGGATTTACATCTCTCTTTTCTCAACATCCCTCTCCAGGTCTCGAGTATATCCAATCCACTCTTCTGGCCCGCCCCGTGGATGCTGTGGTTGTGTTGCTGCCTTTCTCTGGTGGTTTCAGCCGGTCTTTGAACGCAGCCTGTCGGGACATGGTGGCTAAAGGAGCTGTGGTCATCGCCGCTGCAGGGAACTACAGAGATGACGCCTGCCTCTACTCACCTGCTTCAGAGCCTGAGGTTGCACACGTCTTCTTTGCAACACGTCACATACAGATGCTCGGTCAGGACACCTTGGAGTCCATTTTTATCATCTGGGTACTGTGGGGGAAACTTCTGTGTAGCAGCAATGCAGTGGGTGTCACTGACTCAGGAAGGAGACACGGGGAGAAATGGAGCTTTGATGTCAAACACTGATTGTTTATTTAGGAGCTGGCCGGAGAATTCACAAAACAAGTCCAAGAGCCAGAGGTTCTGACTTCACGGTAGAGTTGCCACGTCAATTCTGAAGAACTCTACTCCAGACCCGTGTATTTAGCTAGTTCAGAGAGAATAATCAACGTTGTGCATAACAAGATAGAATCATAACACCTCTATCAGCTGACGCCAACAGGCAGGAACAGGGAGACAAAACACAGAGCACAGCAGCCAAGGTTACAAGTGCCTGTGCTCAGTCAGGACAGTAACTGATAAACTGGGTCAAAGCTATGGGCCTTGGAAAATATTTCCCTAACAGGTACCCTTTGGCATAATTGTACAACATGCAGTGTAGTCCAATAGACGCATGGTTAACGTTGTGGATTCAAACGAAAATATTTGTTAAAATTATTAGGGTTAGGGTTAATAAGAACAAGTATGAAAATTGCACTTTTGGTGTCACACAGAACACTAAACAGTCTTCTTCTTGTTTGTTGGAGCCACCTTTCAACCAGAAACATTTACAAAGACATTGTCACTTTTTATACTCTCGTCAAAATTACTACATCCACTAGAGGCAGCCTACACGTGTAAAAATGACGCTGTAAGGGTTCATGAATTGATAGTTTGATGTGTATTACTAGGGACCATGTTGCCATTTTTGAAAGGTTGGGAGTAAAGAACTTGTTGTGAGATAACATACAACTTAACACAAAGCTTCTGATAGACAATTCACACACACTCTTACCTTATTTTGTGTGTGTGTGTCTGTGTGTGCAGGTCATCACAGTAGGGGCAGTAAACTCAGTGGACCAGCTCATGTCACAGGGAGCGGGGGGCACCAACTTCGGCCGCTGCATCGATCTGTTCGCGCCCGGCGACGACATCGTCAGTGCCAGCAGTGACTGCAGCACCTGCTTTGCATCCCAGAGTGGAACCTCCCAGGCTGCTGCACATGCTGCAGGTATACACTCACAAATACAACTTAAATAAATCACAAGTTACTAAAAATAAAACGGCTGAGTATTTATTTTTGTTTGTGCACCTGCAGGTATAGCAGCTGTGATCCTCTCTTCCAATCAGAACGTGTCGCCGGTGCAGGTAATGCAGATGATGCTGCATTATTCCATCAGCCACACGATCAACTTCCTCTCTCTGCCCGACTCACATCGTCTAATTTCTCCCAATCTGGTAGCAGCCATGCCTCCTGCCAACAGCGCAAGTTAGTGATGTATAAAGCTTCATTTTACACACAACCACAGGCAAAACACAGCATCACTTATAGTTCAAACTGTGTGTCTGTTTGGGTGTGCAGATGAGGAGCTTCTGTGTCGATCAGTGTGGTCCAAGAGGTCAGGGGTCACGAGCTCTGACCAGGCTGTCAGTCGCTGTCGTCTGGGGGAGGAGATGATGAGCTGCAGCAGCTACACCTCTGATGGTGTCCATGCTGGAGAAACCATCTCTGTGAGTCCAAACTACCATCTCATTGTCACTAAAAAAACACTCCAATCTAAACCGTTCATATGTGGTTACAGGAGAGCAGCGGGCAGATGGAGTGTGTTGCCTTTAATGCTCTGGGGGGAGAAGGTGTGTATGCTGTGGCGCGGTGCTGTGTAATCGGTGGTCTGCAGTGTCAGGTCCATGCCAGCCCTGAGTGTGTCGCAACGCAGCACCATCTCACCGGTGAGTCACAGCTATGTGGAGTTTAAAGCATTATTTTTTAGAAATGTTGTAAAAGACACTTATTTGGTTTCTTGCCAAGTTTTAGATAAGTGTGATAGTAGTTTTATGTCAGTTCACAAGATATGAAGTTACAACCAGAAGCACTGTAGACAAATGATGTGGGTGGTGACAGGCAGAATAACTTATGTTTGACACCAAACCCTTCCTAGTGTTTTTAAAGGTTGGAAGAAAAAAATGCAACTAGAGACAATTTTGTTGGAATTGGATGTTGTGTAAATTGACCTTAAAAATAGTCAATTAAAAAGAAAATAAATCTGCTCCTGAAATAATTATCCACACTCCTCTGAATAATACACCCTTAGTTGAAAGACTGCCAACAAGGTATATGTGTCATTCACTTATTAACAAGTTAGTTTGTGAGCTTTAGAGGTGCTTGTAACTTTGGACAGAACAGACAATAAAAGGGCTGCTCTAAAGCTGACTGGGTTTAACGGGCTGGCGGCCCGTTAAACTGGGGCTCAGACCAGTGGACCATGGGACCATTTGCCACGTGTCATCCCCTCTGTCTCCCCCTTTCAAATCTTAAACAAATGCACTGGTGGAAGGAAAAACCTTTAAACATAAAACAGACTATCAATTAACCGCCATTTCCAGTCTTTATGCCAGCCTCCTACTTTATTATGAATGGATAGATATGAGAATGGTATCAATTATCATCTAAATCTCATTAAGAAAGCAAATAAAATATTTCCAAAAACATCCACCTACTTTAAAATGTTTCTCTCTTAGTGTGTTGAAGTCAGTCAAACGTGTGCTGTACTTTGTGTGTACTGCCCTTTAGAAAAAAGCACGGTACACCAAGTTCATGCTTCAAACGTGGCTGCTTTTAGAACATCATGGTCAATTATGCCAGTTGCCATGGCAATCCCCCTGAAAGGAAAATGATTTCTCCAAACACATAGTTAACATTATATTCCTCAGCCTCTACTTTTATTATGATCACTGTGAGGTAAATGGGTCACTGCAGGCCTGAGAATCATTCATGGAGAATGGATAGAAATACTTCCAAGGCCTCATTATAAACATTACTACCACATTAGACCTTATATTACAGTAAATATCATATTTCAGATATCTTCCCCCCTGAAATAGCTAACTATATTTCTTTCTTTCTATGTTAACATAACTAACTCCAAGTATGATAATTAATCACTATTGGTAAAGGTGGGTAAGTTTGAGAAACCGGCTCGAGATACACTTTTTGTTATATTCCATGGAATGCTCTTAACATCCCGATAGCATTGAATTTCTGAAGTGCTATTTTAGCCGGCCCGGCTAAAATAACTGGATGGCCTACCTGCCTGTCAGCCTTCCATCTGTGCACAAACCATACAAACTTATCTTGTGCCCTCATTGGTCAAGTGCGCGTTCGTGTGTGTTGGAGGAGGGGCTCTGTAAGGAAGTAGCAGATTTTTTTCGGCTGTGTATTTTCAAATTCTAGCGCACTCGGGCTGGTTCCTCCAAAATTACCTACCCCACCTTTAATTGATGTTACAATAAAACACTTTCAATACAAATCCTTATGACTCATTTGGCTTGATTCTAAGTGAACGGGTCAATTTGACCCTGAACAGAAGACGTGTCTCGTCTCTATTTATCAACAAATTGTAAAACAAGTTGGAACATTTTAAAATTAATTTAAAACATGTTATGTTATGCTAAACTAATGTATTTTATATCAAGGTTTTTCCAATGTAAAAAAGAAAATAGAAAAATGTGTTTGAATGTATATGTTTTGAGAAAAACGAGTGACTTATTCTAATGGAATCATGATCTGTGAGGGGTGAATAACACAATTGCACTAAATATTGATTTTATTGATAGTAATAAAAGGTACAAATTATGTAAAAAAAAAAAAATCATCTGGATTTTGGGGCTTCTGACCATTTTTGGATAATTAAACATGCACTGGGTCAAATTGACCCACGAATATTATTGCTGTTACAAAAAACGAATATAACAGGAGGGTTAAGGCTAAATACTCATATACTGTTGACACTTTTCCTCGTAACCTTGTTTTTAATTGCTCTTGTATTTTCTACACTTAAATGTGACCTATCATGCAAAATGCACTTTTTGATGTCTTTTATACATAAATATGTGTCCCCGGTGTTTCAGGGAACTCACAAAGTGTCAGAAAATAAAACCCTCTCTCTTTTCCTCGTACCCACATCTCTAAAAACGGGGGTACAACGGAGCTGATCCAGATCTGCTGCCGATATTACGTAATATCGGAAATGTGGGCTGGCTTTACACCCACGGCCCTATCAGAAAGTTGCTATCACAAACAATGCACGACGTCTTTTGGCCGTAATATGGTCTTTGTTTAAATTAGCAAGCTTCCTAACACTCAGAGCTAACCTGTAGGCTACTGGAGAGAGTAGTCTATGTGTAAAAAAGCAGGAAATAAAAAAGGAAGTCACCTTGTAGTAAACCCGCGAGAAAAAAAGCATTTGAGCTCCATACTGTTTCAGAAATAATCCTTGAAGTGGTTTGTAACATGATATGGCGTTTAATCACGGCAGTGTTTAGCTGAGTATCTGCCGGTAGAGAGGAGACCTTACTGTTTGCCTTGCAGTGCTCCAAAGGGGGCGGGGCCAGCAGCTACTGATGTGTTGTTTGTGTCTCCACCACAGGCTGCACATTGTGGTCTGCTGCTGGGATCTCAGCTGACTCCCGTCCACATGGCAGTGATCGGAGGCGTTGTGTTGGGAGCAGCGGGGCCACATCTCATGCTGTTTGCTGCCATGCTCCATCTCTGGAGTGCCACCTGTTGGAAAATATATCAGCTGATAAAGATCAGGTACATATTTTAGACCAATATAAATGTCTATGGAGGCAAATTAGAAACAAATCAGACCAAAATCTTATGTTCTTAACTTTATGACAGGTGGAAAAAAATGTTTGACTATCATTTGTTCAAATATGTTTCATCTGATAAGACAGATCAACCTTTTGGGAGGTTTTTTTTTGATCAGGTTAATTTTAGAAAATTATTTCTCACCAGTTTTTGTTGATGTAGCCTAATACTCATTTGGTACACCACAGGCTGAAGTGCAACACTACCCGATGTTTTTAATAGGACTAAAAGCGTTAGATTAGCTTCGATAAATATACTTTCTAGCAAAAATGAAAGACGTGACAGTATTTTACAAAACTTAAACACATTTGTGCGTTGTATTTAAAGTGCATTAATACAAACTCACGAGCAAGAATAAATACTTGTAGCTTTAACATATGGTAGTGGTGCCTTTTGTGGCCCAAATGATTATTACAACACTTAGAAATATTATCCTGACAAAAAAAAGTGAAAAGAAAGTGAAATATAGAAAATATGAACTCTGCCTTAGGGGTCCTTCCTCCAGACCGTTTTTTAAAACCCTTTCACTACTGCCCTGTTGCAGGTGGAGGTGTCCTGTCCCTCCGGCTGGACTCTGACCGACTGTAGCGCTGTCTCTCCTGGCTCTGTCGTTTTAGCGCCAGTTGCTAAGGGGAACAGTTGCCATGTCGGCAGTGCATCAGGAGCTGGCGGGGCTGCTGGCGTCGCTGTCTGCTGCCGCGTCAGACAACAAGAGCAGCGCCGCGCTTCACCTCCTCCCTGATCTCGCCTCACTCCACTCTGATGTCCTATAGCCTTTATTATATTTCTGTAATGTTGACTGGAAGGAAACACACACTCCTCTTGCGTTGTCTTCTTTGTGGTGCAGGGAATACATTCACATGGGGATCTAATTTGAAAGAAAAAGGTCAATTCCAGTTACACTTTTCACCTCTGCATTGATTAACTTAAAGTTAAAAATAGTTGAAGTTCAGAAACGACTTGATAAAGGACTGAAACGCAGAGCGGTTGACAAAGTGTGTGCTGGCATTGACTTGAACTCTATGAAATTAGGTGTCTATTCATATCATCTATAACTTTGATCAGTTGTCAACGTTTGTCTGTTTCTCAGTTTTAGAATTAGGTCAAATATGCCCTAGCAGATATTGTTTTGTATACAGTTTGTAAAATATAACCACAAATATTATATAGCCTATCTTTTACAAAGGAAATATTCTGAAAAAGCTTTCCCCGAACCTGTGGTTAATTGAATACATTCATACATTAGGTGATATATTGAAACTAATTGTGGCACCCTGGTAATGCCTAAATGTCCCAGGATGCATTGCATGTGGGGTTCTGAGGCACAGGGTCTCCACGGGCCATATTCTCGGCTTTTGTTGCTGCTGACTCAGCTCTGTCTGCCCTGCATTTTTTGGCCATTTACTCAGGCTTGAATGATCATGTCTGAATATCCAAGATTTATCTAGAGCTCACAAACTGGGTGCCCATAGCTTCCTTGCGCAAAACTACGTCACCGTTACTCAGGGCCGTGGGAAGTAGGGGTGCTGCAGCACCCCCTGGTGGAGGACAGGGGATCTGCACTTCCACAAGATTAATAAAAATATAATTAAAAAAAATAACAATGAATTTTCAGCCTTGATTTAACAACATTCATAATTAAGTAAATATAACACTCTTTTCACCCCGGTTACATTTTCCATTTGCCCCGTACGATTGGGCGCTGTAAGTGATGGAAGTGGGGGATGTTGGCTTATCAGGCGCCCGCAGCTCACAGCCAGCGTGAGAGAGAGAGAGAGATAGAGAGAGGGGGTGCACCGGTACGGGCGGGGAATGTTGTTAGCTTCTGCTGCGCTAACGGATATAAGAAGCTGTTTCTACAATAATGTGGAGGGAGAGCTGTCCTGTCAGACTGAGAGGCTCAGTGAGGTGAAGGACTCTGAGTGTTTAGATAGTTCACTTTAGTCTAAATTGTCTCAGTGGGTCTCAAACGTTTTGATCACAATTTATGTAAACAAATATTTCCAAGGCACTCCTTTATAATTATTAGGATAAATAAAAACAGGTTTGAAATCATTCCAATGTATACTATAGGACAGTAAACCAAAAATATTGTTTAAAACTGGAGAGATTTAAAAATATGCATAAATAAATAAATGTTAACTGATAAAATAAGATATAAATGAACCACAAAAATAAAACAAGTTAGCCAATAACAAATACATATAGGCTATCGTTATGGCTATCGGTTATGTTCACATACTTATTTGATTATTAAAATGCAAACCGATCTTTTTCATATGGGTGTTTTAGAGTTGTATCCCCTAGATCAGTCTCTAGTAATTGGGCACTCAAAGTGCACCAGATTGAAGCATTTTACTTTAAAATGTTCAACAAAAATCTTCCCGGGGGGACCCCCCTAGAGGATGTGAAGTCCACCCCCCAATTAAAACATGTTCATGCAATACTAAATACATTTGAAGCCTTTTTATATAAGCTGTCCACCATATCAATATGTTTCTCTGTTTGTAGTGTAGTGGTCTTTTGTAGAGGTTTTTCATTGCCAGCTAAAATCTTGCCTAGGGCAGCAAATTGGTCAAAACCGGCCCTGGTGTCATCCCCACAGCACCCCCCATTTGAAACATGTTCCCACGGCTATGCCGTTAATTCAAAAGACAATCTGGATTCAGCAAAAACATTACATTTTCAAGCGGCCTACTCGGGCCGCTTCAAAATGTATTGCTTCAGTCGACTATATTTGCAACAACATTGATTGGTCTTCCACTGAGGCGGTAACATTTAGTAGAGGTAGTAGAAGTAGAGGCAATACACATTATCTAACCAGAGGGTAATCAAGTAATACCTCTTTTTCACAGCAGACATTAACAAAGGTCATCTTATATTCAGAGTCCCAGTAAGACAGTATCAGGACCCTGGACTAAAGCAGCTGAAATGTAATTCAGTCATCATTCATTTTATTATTTACAACCGGGATTTTCCTACAGTCATGTCAAAATGTCTTTGTGAAAAACTCATATTAAAAGACATTTGACACACACGGATGCTCAGTTTAGTCAAATCAGGGCTGAAATATCCATCAGTGCAGCAAACATTTTCACACACGTAATAGTGTTGACAGTTCTGAGTGTAGGTGAAAATCAGGCAGCAGCAGCAGCAGCAGCAGCAGGATTGTGGGTAATAATCTGCACTATTAGCAGCTTGAATAATGATGAGCCGGATATCTTCTGCTCTCTCTCTGTGTTCCCACAAAACAATTAAACAGCTGTCTTGAATGCTTGAATAAACTGCATTTATGTGAAGTGAATAAAATAAAGTGAAAAACACAATGCCATTTAAACCAAGCACACTCAAAGGACTTTGATTTAAAGATGTCACATGGAGAGCATGAGTGGATTGAAGATTGATTGGCACAGGAGATGTGGTTTCATCATTGCTAAGGTGATACAACGCGTCGTGATTTATGTCTCATCAGATTAGATTATTCTCTACAAAAACAAAAGCCACCAGATTAAGCTGGGTTTATTCTTAAAGTGGAGCTCATCTATATGTATGTATATATATATATATCAGCCCAATATTACTTTTTCACAGCACATTATTTGAGTTATCATTGAGGAACAGCACAGGTGTACTAATGAAACTGCTCTATTAATAACAGTAAAACAGATTGTGCAACAACAGGATCTTAACACTGAAGTGGTTCAAATAATTCAGCAGTAATTCATTAAATCATCATCACCTGTGCTTTTCTTCCAGTGATGTCAAAAGTCTTCAATAAAAAAGGTCTATTCATTGTCTGCTGTATCAAACCAGAATATGCTACAGAAATCAACATGAAAAGGTAACAAAAACAAAACCCTCAAGGTGCACCAACATTTTGTAATGTGACAAGGTGTAAACATACATAAAAACAATGTTTACAAAAGGTTGTGCATTCCAGTTTATTTTATATCAAATTTCCCCTTATTCAAACTCTGATGTACAAATTAAAACTGAGTTTTAACATGCATTACAGAATCCTGCGATGGCAGAAGTGAAGTCTCAAAATTGAATGACAGTAAAAAACCCGTACAGATGCCAATCCCTTCCACGCCCTGCATCCCAGGATTAAAACAACGATTGTTTGGAAGTTTTTTTCTTTTTAAGTAGTTGTGGTGATGTAGCAGTGGGGAAAACGTAGGAGACGCTGTTGGCTGAATGTGGCTCATGTATCTCTTGGCACAGCTCCATCAGACAGAGAAGGGGCCAATGATGTGAAAGTGAGTGCTAATGACCAAATAACACAGCAAAACACACATGTGGAGGGGGGGGGGGGGGGGGGCTGTTTTTTTATCTGTCACACAAAAAAGACAAACTTCACCACCACTTACTGCCACACATGCAAACGTGCCGAGAGACAGCACGACGTGACATTCACATCTAGAGAGAGGGTAATGGGCCGGATGGGGGGGTGTGGAGGGGATAAAACAGCCTCTTCTCAGGCTCTGAGGACGCACAGAGCCTGAGTGGATTGATCACGTGACGACTCCCAACAGAAAAACGGTTTTGAATGATTGCTTGATAGATTCTCACACTGTAAACATTGACCTGTTAAAGCTGAGAGCTAATCCGCTAAGCTAGTTTAGGCTCATGTCTTCAGAACGTTTCAGTGAACATGTGGCTTCTTTAAAACTACCTAGCATAAATCTGTATCTACAAAGTGTCTCTGCTTGAGTGCAGAGTGAAAAGAAGCAGCATTTTACCATCACCGAAACCCTGTCCTGTCACCTTGACCCTGTTTTATTAGGGTCAAACTTACACCCACCCCCCCCATACACACAGAATCAAGTTACATTTCTACAATCCTTTGTCACAACACACAGAGGACATTTTCCCTGTCTTATTTTGGGTCTAATGGGGATGAAGAAGCCCTGTTGTACTCCTATAGCGAGACTATCTGACCACGTGGACACTGGTTGGGTGTCGCGGTCAGGTGGAGCAGATGTTGACCCACCTCCTCAGAGATGTGATAAGAGTTTTCGGAGGTGGGACGGGGGAGAGATCGAAAGGTTAAGGCACTTCAAGTCTCCCGATGACTGGGGGCAGGGACGATGGATTCACTGGTGCTGTTCCGCTGTGAAACTAGAGCTACATTTGGGTTCAGCTCCTCTGTGTGTGTGTTTCCAAAAGGTAGACAAAAGCAAAAAAAAAGGCCAAGCAAAAAAAGAAAAACACCATTGAAAAAGACAAAAATAATCAAACCTGATAAAGCAGAGGTAACAGTGATGCGATAAGGACCTGCTCTTTGTGTTCGTGAGCGGAGTGAATGAGTGACACACGTTTGCATGGTTTTCACAAGTTCTATCATGTGTGTAACCTTGGCACCTCAAAAGAAAACATGCTCCTGAGCTTCCCCTCAGTCGGCACTGACGGCCCACCACCACTGATCTGTGCACTTCCAGATCAGCTTTTTCTTGCATAAGGCTTGAGTCCCTAAACATCCTCTCCAATATTCAATGCATCCGGAGGCAAAGAAAAATGGCAACGAAAATAAAAAACAGCGATAAAAATAATAAAATTCCAGCACATGGGGCTGCCTGACAGCGAGACGACGTGAACAGAGGAAGAGTGCGGACCATGGCACTGCATTTTTTAAAGATGTGATGAGGCCGTGTCCTGTTTATGGGACAGAGCCCTGTACTGCGGCCCTGGTGAATGGTTAAGTCACGCAAAGCTATCAGGGCTTCCATGTGTCGGCATAAGTGGCACTGAAAATATAAGTTGTTAAAAGCAAGAAGAAGAGGACACAATGGCGACGAGGCTCTAGAGGAAGTGACCAGTTCAGCTGTACATCACAATAGACTGGGCTGGACTATAAAGTGCATAGTTAACCCCAACCCCCCCCCCCCCCCCCCCCAAGTGCTCGTGTGTGGAGGGGTTACTGTACGTCTGTACGTTCCTCTAGAGCCGTTAACGTGACCTTTCGCAAATTGCATGGCTGTGGAGAAGAGCACAGGAGACTTTAAAATATTATCTTACACTGGAAAGTACATCTATGGAACAAATCTTTACAATATGAATATGTCTATGTAGATACATTGGCAAATATGAGCAGAAAATTGTTAAAACACAACCCAAACCCATCTTCCACCTTGCTGTCATTCTGAGTGAATGAATGAATAAAAGGATAAACTGAAGTCATCCGCGTGACCGAGGAAGGTTTTTTCTTTTTCTACTTTCCCCCATAATCAACTCTGCTGCCCTTAAAGATAATGCATCTCCATCGTCGCCTTGGCTGCTCTGAAAGGAAGTAATTTATGATTTATTCATAGCTCCTTCGTTGCTGTAGCGACCAAGAGAATTATTGTTCCGATTGGCTTGTGGTTGGAGTCCCAAATGTCCCGACCAATCAGAGGCAAAGTGCAGACCTTTCAGTCGGCTGCACGGAGCTGTGCCACCTCTCCATCGGAGGCCTCTCCTGCGGGGGGGCCGAGCTACGGGTCCACGTCTTCTAGATCGCTCTTCGAATCGCCGAGCATCATGGGAGACTCTGACCCCTGTGGGAGAGACAGATACAAAAAATATATGAGAACAAAGAAAAAAGGAAAAGGAACAAATGGAATATCTAGCAGTGACAGCGAGATTATTCTATTATTATTCTATACAGCACTCTGATTATCTGGAGTATTCCTGTCAGTGCCAGAGTGAGTCTGACAGCGCTGAGTTGTGTGGGCTTCCTGTCAGGAACAGCAGGAGTCATCAGAATAATGAAGCCGTTTATAATCCACCATTATTAACCACCGTAGGAGGTAACAAACTGCCTTTACGGCTTTTGAAAGAAACTGCGGAGATGTTCCATTTTTGTTCCATTCTTCTCCTTTTTGGCTGCGTGAACTGAGCACGAGCTGCCATAATACGATGAGTCATGTTAAGAAGCTGGCTGTGCTGAGGGCTACCTGTCGGAGGCTGCGGTCGGCGTTTTCGTTTGCCGGGCTGCCGTCTGAGCCGTTGCTGCTGCCGGACTGCTCCTTCTCGTTTAACAATGCCGTGGCATAGGCCAAGGTGTCCTGCAGAGATGAATACACACAATAACACAGGCAAGTTGAGAGCAGAAGAGAATGTCAAGAACAAGTGACAGGGTGGGTTTGTGTAGGGAGGTGGAGGAACTAGGGGGGGATCATGTCATGCTGATTAAGTATGTATATGTGTGTGTGTGTGTGTGTGTGTGTGTGTGTGTGTGTGTGTGTGTGTGTGTGTGTGTGTGTGTGTGTGTGTGTGTGTGTGTGTGTGTGTACCTGTGCAGAGATAGTGCGCTGGAAGGTTTTGTTAGTGGATGTCTCGTTGGAGACGTTGCTCTGTGGAGTCCAGTAATGTTCAGTCATCTGAGGGCAGGAGAAATAGGATTTAAAAATGAGCACATTTATTCACATATGTCAACTAATTTGAAAGTATTTTGAATATAAAAGCCATGATTTTAATTTGCTTGAAGTTAGCTAAAAGTATCTCTCTCCCATCGTTTCAGAAGGCTATCTACATTCACTAGTTAGCGCAAAAATGCCTAAAAAATACCAAACATATTTCTGAGAGAAGCTTGCCTTTTTCTGCAGCCACTGCACCGCCCAGCTCCAGTGACCAGACAAGTCCTTGAAGTAATCTTTGGCTGGAGCACACCTAGTGGGACATTGAAAATAAGATTTGACATTGACTGACTCATTCAAATGTATCCAAGACTACACCTCTACACTTCTGGCCCTTCGATGAACTCACTTCTGGGCTAATGTGACCAGGAACTTCACACACTGGTAGCAGCGTCGGCTGTCCACGTTGTTGCTCTGGTGCATCAAAGCTGGGAAGAAAAAGCACTCTGTTAGATTTTTAACAATCAATAAATTCATGTAACACACACAAAATCAGAAGATGTTGATAATATGCATGGCAGTTAACTAACAATGTTTAAAAGAACAGTATTATATTGTAGATGTATGACATGAACGGGTTTTTAGTCCATTGATGTCCCAGCTGTGGGTATTAGAGAAACAACAAACATACCTAAAAGGCCTTTCTCTGACTCAAATGCATACTTGAGTCTCTGGGTTTGCAGAGGGTCTTCCATTACCTGATTTGAAAGATTGAAATGATGTTAGGAAACCTGTTCATTAAAGCAATCAGATTTTACAAATAGGTGAAGGGTTACAGAGTCAACCGGTGAGCGTCACTCACCAGTAGCTCCTGCAGCATCTGGAAAACGTTCTTCAGTTCATGAGGGGGGGCAGTCTCCAGCTGGGACTACGAGACACAACATATTCAGAAGGAATTATAATAGAACAACATTTAAGAACATTACAAAATAACAAGAATTGATAAAAAAGAAACTGTCAAATAAATCAAAACACAAGATGAAAATAGCGGGAACACGTAGTAGGCTATTGGATATGCATTTGTAAAAATTAACAAGAGCTGTTTTAAGCAAACACGGCAAATTATGACTTTTTACTTTGAATGAAAACGTTGGATTTTCTCTTTAATATGGTAAAGAAGAGATTCCATACTTATTCAAGTCTTTGAGGAGACCCTTGACAAGTATTTTCAATACAGGGAAATGGTACATCTTCATTCAAGTGAGTAAAGGTAGTTGGATCTGAGTCTTCCCATTTCAGTGAAATGACATTGGGCTTCAGTCCTAACATTGTACTTGGGGTCTGGAGGGGAACCAAAGATGGTTATGAACGGGTACAGGTCATTAGTTTTGTTTAGTTCCGAGACAGTTTCAAAGATAAGACCAACATTTGAAGCTTAGCACGTTAAAGTTTACCTTTAGCAGCTGCAGCACACCCAGGGAGAAAGGCTCGTTACAGTACGAAATGTAGGTCACCATCTCGATCAGGAGGGACAGCGGCCCGGACAGCTCCCGCATGGCAAACATCACCTGGAAATATTTTAAAAGAAAAACATCAAAGACCTTCTTAAACCCCCATTTGGGTTTTTGTGATTCTTCTATATCCCTGATTGAGAAGAATGCCGAAACAAGTTTTAAATGTGTACTTTACCTCGAGAAGGTAAGGCTGTCCCTCTGGAGTGAAGAGAGAGGCCTGGATGTCTGCGTTGAGGGGCAGCAGCTGGGTCGAGGACGGGATGCAGCTCACACGCAGCTTAGACCCTTCTGGAGCTACGCAGGACAACAGGGGAGAGAGGTGAGGATCAGACTGAGAACTGCATCGTACAAAAACCCAGTGACTTTCAAGATTTGATTTAAATGTCTCACGATGCGTCCGCTGGGGGTCGAGGTCAGAGTGTAGTGTGATGAAGGCCAGCGTGTTGTGGAGGTGAAGAAACTCCCGAGCCTGAGCGGGACTCCAGCGCCGGTTCTGTGAAGAAACGTGGAGACCATTTTGTATAAGTTGCATTCACAGTAGTTACAGGGTTCTTACACCTTTTCCAAAGTCAAATTCAAGCACTTTTCAAGCATTTTCAAGGTGCATTTTCCAGCTTTTCCAGCATCTTACAGCTGTTGTAAATTACATATTTATATACACATACTCAAATGATTATTTCCCTACCTCACATTAAATCAGATGTTCTTTATGCTATAAACAACCAAATGTGTGTTTCGTGATAGCATTCTACACGAGGATGAACAATTAAAGAAAAGAAAACTAAGTTTAATATTTCAAAATTAGTGACCTGTACGTAGACTGGGCCTCCCATATAACCTGGCTGAGCCAATATACAACAATCAGCCAAATAACTTTTCAATACATTATTGATTAATTGTTGGGGTACTTTTAGGTTAGTAGTGAACGCAAGTCAGAGGTACATGGTGTGCTTCTACTGCACAACAGTTCAGAGGTACATGGTGTACTTCTACTTCTCTACAGTTCAGAGGTACATGGTGTGCTTCTACTGCACAACAGTTCAGAGGTACATGGTGTACTTCTACTGCACAACAGTTCAGAGGTACATGGTGTACTTCTACTTCTCTACAGTTCAGAGGTACATGGTGTGCTTCTACTGCACAACAGTTCAGAGGTACATGGTGTACTTCTACTGCACAACAGTTCAGAGGTACATGGTGTACTTCTACTCCGCTACAGTTCAGAGGTACATGGTGTACTTCTACTGCACAACAGTTCAGAGGTACATGGTGTACTTCTACTCCACTACAGTTCAGAGGTACATGGTGTACTTTCCTCCATTCAAACTAGCTGCACCTTCACCAGCTTTGAGAACACTTTCATGATCAATCATTATAAAACACATCATATATATTATTCTGAAATGGACCAATCTGCACAACGACTACTTTTACTGTCTTTCACTATATTTAGATGAGAATACTTTTCTATTTTCACTTGAGGAACATTTTGAATGCAGGACTTATACTGTAACAGAGTATTCCTACACTCTGGTACTTCTACTAAGTACAAAATCTGAGTACTTCTACTTTTACTCAAGTACAAGATCTGAGTACTTCTACTTTTACTCAAGTACAAAATCTGAGTACTTCTACTTTTACTCAAGTACAAGATCTGAGTACTTCTACTTTTACACAAGTACAAGATCTGAGTACTTCTACTTTTACTCAAGTACAAGATCTGAGTACTTCTACTTTTACTAAGTACAATATCTGAGTACTTATAATTTCACTACAAGATCTGAGTACTTCTACTTTTACATTTCATTTCAATTTCATTTCAAACCTTTATTTAGACAGATAGGTCCCTTGAGATCATGGATCTCTTTTACAAGGGAGACCGGCATCAATTTAGTTCCACATACATTTAAATTTAAATGTACTCAAACAATATCTGAGTACTTCTACTTTTACTCAAGTACAAGATCTGAGTACTTCTACTTTTACTCAAACAATATCTGAGTACTTCTACTTTTACTCAAGTACAACATCTGAGTACTTATCCACCTCTGGTAGTGTATTAGCCTGAATTGTAGCCACAAAATCACGCAGAGCTACATAGAAATAGACTCACAATGGTAACAAGTGGAAAATAATATGTACAAATGTGTAGAATAATGATTTTAGGTAATGTTGACTACTCAAGACTCCTGACTTATACATCTCCAAAGGAAGACTGTGTTCATTCTACAAATGGGATTAAAGCAAAATGTAGTTTTAATTGTATAATACTTCAATTTTATATAAAAGACAGTTTGTTTTCATGTTTTCAAATAAACAAAGTATTGGCTTTCAGAATATTAAACTTGTTTCGGCAAATTCAGATGATAAATACAACTTTGAAGCTTCGGCATGATTACAAGCAGAGAACGGACTAATGTAACGTCACAGCAAGCATAACAACAGCCGGTGTTTCTTGTGAGTGTTTCCCCGGTACACACACGCAAAAATACACAAACACACTCGCGAGCTTCCCCGAGACCAGTAATGCAAACGAAAATGTGTCTTCGGGTCAATGTGACTGATTTCGATAGAGCAAGTCACATTTGGTTTAGGCACGAAACATACAGTAGAAATACATTGCTTTCAAAATCGCTCTGTGTCAAATCAATAGATTATATTTCGTGACTATAACACGAAATGCCGTGAGTGCTTCGTCCTCTGAACACCACAGGATGGCGACTGTAACGCACATATTAACATAGGTACGCTCCTCTGAAATGATTGTCCCCTGCAATTATTATTATCCCTCATGGAGTTCGCTATTCAGCTCGCTAACGTTAGCTTAAACAAACGTAACATGCAACGTTAGCCTAATCTAAAATGCTCTACTACGGCGTACCTTTCATGTGGCTCGTCAGCGCAGACTCTCGCATCGTTATTTGTTGCAAACTTTGCAGGAGGCTACTCGTGGGCTTGACCCTCGTCTTAGCCATGGCTTGCATTTGTCTTCTGCTAGCCAATGCTCGTTGAAACTGCAACCTCCTGGCACACAGTCATCTATCTCTCAGCAGAATGCCCAGGTCACAGTAACACAAACACTTGCAGGTCGCGCGCATAGCGCGGGAAGGCCGCAGCGGAGATGTTTTATGTAGAAGAGAAGCAATTCTTTTCTTTTAATCTAAAAGCGAACTATTCAGTCAGACAGCATTTTTTTGTAAAAGTAAAGCATTTACATTTTCAAGCACTTTATCTCAATTTCAAGCACCATTCCCAAAATTCAAGCACTTTCCCAACCTTGAAAACACCACGTCAAATTTCAAGCATTTTCAAGGATTTCAAGCACCCGTACGAACCCTGTAGTTAGTAGGGCTGTTGGTAATGACTGTCATTTTGTATATTTGTTCTTGCTTCAGTTGTACCTGGTTGTTTTGCCTGTTGGGTCCGAGCAGGAAGATGAGCATCCGGCGGTAAGCTGAGTGTTTCAACAACAGCTGACAAGGACCGCATCCCTGAGAGAGAACAGAAAGATAAAGCACAATGTCATTTAACTCAATGTGTCAGCACTGATAAAGACTGCAGACAAGTCAACTGATTTGTTGATGGTTTCTTACCCTCTGAGCAAAGTTACTGAAGAGACCAAAGTACTGAGCGCAGTTCTTCACATTCTCAGGAACGTCTTTGTCCAATAAGGAGAGCAGAGTGTCCATTAAGTTGTCCGCTCCCGGGTCTCCAAAGTGAAGTGAGCACTCCAGAGTCTTCTCAAGGATGGAGGCGAACACCACCCTCACCTCCCTCACACTGCACTCCAACAGACAGACCCTGAGGGGAAGATATAACAATACATAATCGGTGTTAATTAGTATGGAAAGTGGCCTTTTTATCCTGTGTATATTTATTTTTAAATCAGCTAATTTTACACCGTTGCAAATATTTGGCTACACTTATACTAGTAGTATTATTATTATTATTATTATTATTATTATTATTATATAAGGTAATCTATAGTCCATTGGTGGAAGTGTAGGATTGTTTGTTGACTTTGCTTGTTCCCAGAATCTTAATTTATTGAAAAAAGATAAATGTAATTATTTCCAAAAAAAACATGTGTTTTTATTTAATGAAACACAATGCTGTAATCCATATGTTGGGGCTTTTCGGGGGCCGGATGTACGGCTGTCCAAATGTTCGATGTGCAAAATCTAATAATGTACGAGGGCCATATGATCACCCATGCCTAAACGAAGAGGAGACAACACCTTTGATAACACACACCTTCCTCTGGGGCCAAATGTTTACATCACATAATACCAAGGGACTTTTTTTTGCCAATCAGCATCCAGTCAGTGAGCAACATGCACTCACATTTATAATATTCCCACTGTCAGCGCAAATGCAATACAAGCTTTAAAGACACTCTCAGGTGGTGTGTGTATTTGAACATACTATAGAGATTGAATGGACTTGTAAGTATGTTCTCGCTGCTTATGAGGGTGGAACAACGTGACCAAGGTCAGAGAGTTCAATGAGCATTGATTGGAGTGAGGGAGCAGCACTGTGAGCTGCCAAGTCTGGAGTATCGCATTTCTCAAGGACTGCTACAAACTGCTGCAGTGACTAAACCAAGGCACCCACAGGCACACGCATCTAAGCTTTATGTCGGGGCAACTGTCACTGCACTGTCTTTTAAGTTGCCGAGCTCAAATCTCGTCAGTTATACTTTTTTATTGTGATTCTAAAAGCTAAAAATTGCGGCGCAGGAGGACAGAAAACTGCACTTTGTATGCCCTTTTTCACTAAAACTGGCATTCAAAGCATTATAATGGGGTCGTAATTTGCAGTTTTACAGTGAATTCAATATAAAGTTGGAGGTTTGTGGGTGGGTGAATAACGCATATTATGGTAGGTTTGAAAGTGCAAATTGAACCTTTACAATAACTTGAAAATAGTGTTATTATGAAGCCAAAATGCATTGATTAATTCCACTAAACTGTTTTTATCTGACAAAAAATATTATGCTTCAATTCATTTTAAAAAAAAAGTCAGTGCACAAAGGAAGCCAGGGAGGTCTAGCAGTTAAATAAATTAAAAAAAAAAGTTTAAAAAAAAACAATGACTTCATAAAACATGAAAAAAGACACATTTCTCGAAAAACTCGAACGAATGCCTCTAATGTAAAAAAAGTACATTTGGTACAGTCCTAGTATTCTACGTGTGTGTGTGTATGTATGTATGTATGTATGTATGTATGTATGTGTGTATGTGTGTATGTGTGTGTCAACAAGCACCGACCTGGTGGTCTCTCGTCCCTCCGGCCCCACCAGGTACTGCGCCATCCACTGACAGGCTTCGCTGCTCTTAGTCAGCAACACCTCCACTGTGGCCATCCACTCCTCTGTGTCCACGCTGCAGGACACACATATTCAATCAAGGGGTTACATTGCTGCGTATGACAGATGTTCATTACGGCGGTGAGGCTGCATGTGGGTACATACCGGAGTTTCTTTTTGGTGTGCAGGTAGGTGTGAAACAGGAAGTGAACCGCCAGCTTAAGACTCTCTTTGGCCATGGGCTGGTAGTCCGCATGCTTCAGCTTCGTCTGTAACGCACACACAAACATGTAAGACACTGATTGCTGCAACTCAATTTTACTATAATAAACAGTTGTATAATTTAGTTATACTGCAAATAAATGATGATTTTCAATTTCCTTGGTACCAGTGTGGTCCCTTCTTAACAAGTCTCCACTCACAGTGTGTGGTTAATTAAAATTAAGTATTTATGGTGGACGAAAAAAACAAAAGAAACATACTATTCATGGCCTTAAAAATCTAACGATGTAAACACTTCGTAAGTAAGACGGTCAAAAAGTGACAGATATATGGTATGAGAAAGAAGATGTATGAGTTGCATTTACTTCAAGAAGAACTGCAAAAGGAGAAAACGTAAGATAATACTAATGACTAAAATGCTTGCTGTATAGATCAAGCTCCCTGTGGGGCTGGCTCTACTTTGCAAGTGTACACAAAAAGAAAATGAAACCCAAACAGTCGAAGCACATGACAAACACAAACGGTACATACTGCGTTGACGGAGGCCAGGGAGAGCGTGAAGTTGAAGTAGTCGCTGTTGTAGACGTCTCTGTTCTTCATGAACTTAAGATTCTCATCTCTCACCATCTGCACAAACAAACAGAGATTTTCAGTTTCCTCTCCAGCTAATTCTCCACCTATTACTAACAGAACAAATGTTAAAAGTCACCTATCATGCTATTTTTAGGCAATAGCATAGGTCTCAGATATATACAAATATATAAAAAACATGTCTATGAAGTGTTTTGCTCAAATTACCAAACAGATCACCCATTCTAGCCATGCCTCACATCCCTCTATTTCACTTCCTGTTTCAAAAGTGCTGATTTTATGTATAAAGCTTGTATAATTTTTTTTATCAAAATAAAAAAGGAGGAGTCTGAGCTCATGCGGGACCCGGCAGCTACTGTCTAAATACTGCCGTGATGAAACTAAATACTGCCGTGATGAAACGTCATATCAAGGATTATCTCTGAAACAGTCTGGAGCTCAAAGGCTTTCTCTCTTGCCGGTTATACCACAAGGTGAGTTCCTTTTTATTTCCTGCTTCTTCAAACACATGCTCTCCAGTATAGGTTAGCTCTGAGTGTTAGCGATGCTAATGTAAACATGCACCGACCATATTACGTCCACAACAGTCGGGCATTGTTTCTGATAGCGACGTTTCTGATTGGGCCGTGGGTGTAAAGCCAGCCTACATTTCAGATATTACGTCATATCGGACTCAAATCTGGATCAGCTCCGTTGTAGCCCCGTTATTAGAGATTTGGGTACGGAGGAAGAGAGAGGGTTTTATTTTCTGACGCTGCGTGAGTTCCCCGACACACCGGGGACACACATTTATGTAAAAGAGACATCAAAAAGTGCATTTTGCATGATAGGTCCCCTTTAAGACCTCTTTGATATATCTTGAGGCCTTTACCTGATAAATGCTGGCGGGCATCTTCTCTACAAACAGTCCCTTTTTCTCTCCCTTGCGGACCAGGCGGGTGAGGATGGTGAGGCGGTCGTTGTTGGCCCTGGGGGGTCGAGGAGAGGACTGTGGAGAAACATCAGGGGAGGACGGGGCAGAACTGGAAAATAAAGAGAAACAGGCAGGTTAGTACGAGGTTGTGCACTGGTGACATTTTCTGGGAATGTTCCTAATGCTGATTCTAAATATCGTAACTAATATATAAATGTTTTTTACGTGTGAGGTTCACTCACAGTGTAAGGTCCTCAGCCTCTTGCCTCATGATGCTGACTCTGCTTTTCTTGGGCAGGACGGGCGAGTTCTGGTCGCTGATCTTCTGATAGAACAACATGTAGGCGTTCCAGTATCTCCTCCGCACATCAGGGTATGGGTTAGCTGTAACACACACACAAAAACATCAAGGTGACTTGTGTGCCTCATGAGTTTAACAAATACATCATTTAGTGTCATCAGATTAATTTAGGTTAAGTGCTTTAGATGTCACTTACATTGGTCGTACACTTTGGGACGGTACTCTCCCCCAAAGCACTCATACTCCAAAGTTTCGTCATTCATATCGAACTCCTCCACCACGTTGTCGTTGAACTTGTACCAACGTCCACGAGCGCTGCCACTAAGAGATAAGGACCAATGAAGAGGATTTTCAATGGAGCATATGATATACCTGGTCAACACATTGTGTGATGTCCAGGTTCAGCCTCAACACACACAGATCTCTTGATATTGTCACTTTCACTCTTTTAGTGGAAGATTGTTTGTCTTTTGTCTTTTTTTATGCAAGTTTATTGTTTATTAGACTGATGAAGTTGCCTGGGAAATAAGATTTTCATTGCAAACTACTACGCTGTAACTGTTGCACATATAACAACAAAACCTTTCAACTTAAATTGGAATCTACTGACTTCAATGATAACAGAATTTGAAAGGAGCTCTACAACAAGTCTCAATGACTGCATATTTGGAAAGACATCAGCGTCCTTATTACAAACTCTCTTTGTCGTAGTATTACGCGGGGATAGGAACAAACGGGTGAGCGAGAGCAGGGCTGCCAGATATTAGCTCCTGCGGTCCCTTTATGTTCCAACGCTCCAGTGAGCAACCCTGCCTTCCAGAGCCAGACATCTGGAGATGCTTACCCACTAAACCAGAACAGCCCACACAAAGTCTGATCCTGCATTCATGTGCCCTAAGGAGGTCCCCTACAATGTGCCTGGAAAACTGATGCAACAGACTAATGAGCTCAGCTAATCACTGGTTAGGTGAATCTTTAGTAAAGTAGGAATAGGAGCTGGAAAATACAAACGGGGAACTTCGCAGCCTGTAACTCTGACAAGCAAATCATACAATACATGTGTTTGATTTTCAGAATATTTAGATTATTAATGTATAATATAAGCCAATTAAATGAGGGAGAAGTGAAGGAACCTCTGACTCCACTCAGGAAAAGCAATGGAACTCAATCCCATCTACAATCAGAGACCAGACTACATTTAGTTTATTTAAATCCCAATTCAAAACCTGGTTAGTGAGGAGTTACAACACTGACACAATTGTGCACCTTACAACCCCCTGTCCGTCTACACTGCCGGTGTTTTAGCATTTTGTTTTGTTTTATTGTTATGTTTATTTATTAATATTTCTAGTACTGCATGTTTTTATTTGATTATATTTACTTGTTTAAAATGAAATGTGTCTTTAGGTTGACTTACAAAATCTGTCCAGGGACTACAGATGAAAAATAGCCTCTTGACTAACTGGCACATTTACAGAAATGTTGATTAATGTGCACTGTGCCTGTTAAATAAATAAAAAGACAGTGTCTCTTACCGTCTATCTTTAATGAAGGAGTAATAGTGACCGGCATGTGCCTGACCGCTGTGGACGACAACTCCCACGAGTTCGTAGTTCTCAGAAATCGTGACTTTCTTTCGGGGTGACCCTCCTGAGGTCCCGTCGCCTCGACTCTCGCTGGCCTCTCCGCTGCAGTCCTGACGGGCCATCCCAGAGACGGTGTACGGCTCCATGTTCAACACCCAGGGGAACTGTGCACCAATAACACAGGATTGTTTACATTATTTCTGGGATTTGAGTTGCTTTAAGCACAGCATCTTAGTGACGTGAGATTTGAGGCTTCGTACCCTGATCTGCTCATCGTATTTGATGGAGCGTCCACTCTCCCAGTCGAAGCCGAAGCGCATGAGGTGGATGCAGAGAACGCTGGGCAGGGATTTGATACATGTCCTCTTCACTGTGGTCCTCTGTGCGGATGAACAAATGCAAACATCGTAGATACGCATGATATCAGTGAGGTTGAACAAAAGCATATGTGGAGCACTATACACACCTTCTCCTTGCATTTCTCACAGTAGTAGGCGTTGCTGCCCTCCAGCACCTCTCCTCTGACAAACTGGTCCAAAGAGATCTCTAAGCTTTGACAAGACGTCACTCCGAGGTTCAAAGCCATGAATGTTTCTTCACGCTCGTATCTGCAGGAAAATATCAAAAAGGTCAAACCTCACCGATGTGTGTCTCAAAATAAAAGAAGTTTTGCATTTTGATGAACAAATATTCTTGCTCACCGATGAGGACAGTCTTTGCAAATCTTTTGGTCAGAGAAGATTCCTTGAAATGTGTTTTTGAAGATCTGCTCCCGACCCATTTTCTGGTGGATAGGAGACTCATTGTTAATAACATAATCATAACTAATTAGGAACCTCGCTATTGTTTTTTTCATTTGCTGTAATGGGCATGGGTTTTACCTTGAGATGTTCGTCAAGCTGATCCACCAGGCTAGTGAAGAACTCGTAAGCATCCTGCTGCTCTCGTACATACAACTCCTTGTTCCACATCTTGAAGATCTGAAAAAGGCAAAACCCATTTGCAGTTAGATAATAGTCAATGGTTTTGTGATTTATTATACTCTTATTGCTGGGAGGGACATATACGAGGTATAGTCAATCATAAACCTTCGGGCCGGAGGTTAGTTGTCCCAAAGAGAAGAACGAAGCGGTGTAAAAACTGTTTTATCCCAGCAGCTATTGCACACATTAACGCATCATAGGAGTGTCACACAGATGGCTATTTTTATTTATTTATTTAATAATAATAATAATTTTGAATGTCCATGTTTGTACTAGTGTTTTCCTTCCTAAAATATTTTGAGATTTGGTTGAGCAGGGTATACTTGTACTTTTTACTAGTCCCTTTATTAGAGATGAGTCTGTTGTTTGTGTTTGTTTTTAGTGTCAGGATGGATCCCTTGTCTTTTTCTCTGCAAACAAAATCTACCTACGGGTACAAATAAATAACCTGAACCTGAACACGGCTCAGTTCTCAATAAGATAAACCCACTTATAGCTGAATGCAAATAATGGTCAATGTTTCTTCCCCATGTAAATAGATTTCGACTTTGCACTTTCCCACATATGTGCAGCTACACTTGAGGTTGACGGGGTGAGTGCACGACAATCTGAAGTGTCTCTTACCTTCCAGAAGTTCTCGGGTATGTAGTACTGCAGTTTGCTCTCCATCAAGTGGCCAAACAAAGACTGGACCTGGTAGAAGACACTCTCCTCCGGCTGATCTGTGTCTTCCTCGATGGACAGGAAAGCCTTTAAACCAAGCAGACACATTCAGTATTATTAGATCCAGTGTGTGGAAGTCAAAGAGCAGAATACAGAGGATAAAGAGCACATGTGTACCTCTGCTAGACCCGGCTGCATGTAGAGCTGCTGAAACACAGCGTTCATGTAACATGTGGCGCCGCCGTTCTTCAACCCAACGAACCCGGACACTGAGCGGCTCTCTACTGGAGGGAGGTACTGAGAGAGAGAGGCACAAGGAGTTCAATTCATCTCTTATCAAAAAATATGCACCGAAAAGTATCATTGTAATCAACTGGTGTGTTACATCAAACTCCTTGCAGAGGGAAGGATCAGACTGGTGGTGCATGGTCATGAGCTCTTTGACGATCAGGCGGAGGTTTGAGAGCGAGCTGTCTGCGAGCATCACCAGAACCTCGTAGGCCGCCAGTCTGCTGCTGGCTGTGCTGCACCTGAACACACCACAAACATGACAAAAGGTTAATGTTTTCAGTGTTTTTTCCATTGCTCCAAAAGATGAATAAAATAATGTATTATAATGTATATAATGTATATACTTTGGGTGGAAGTCGTGGCTGGGGGCCGGGGAGGGGGTGGGGTTTGAACTGTTGATGATGATGCGCGAGGCTCGAAACAGGAAGTCATCCAACAACTGCTGAATCAGAGATTGACCTAAAGAAAAGAGACAAATCACATATTACTGTTCTCAATTTCATAATCTTCCAGAAAGTGTTGAACGGGTTCTGATATTCATCTGTGCTCACCGAGATGCTCCTTATCGTTGCCGCAGAGGGAGAGCAGGGTCTTGATGAGACGGAGGTGTCCTGCCAGGAGGATGTTGTCCGCCTCGCTGGTCTCCATCTCAGAGCTCCAACTAGGCTCAAAGTTGTCCAGCCAGGAGATCTCGTCCTCCAGCATGGTGGCTGCGCTCACTTTTAACACCTCCATCTCTGAGGCTGGAGGAGGCAGAGAGGGACAGAGGAAGGAAGACAGAGATTGTATGATACACTGATCTTTAGTCGTTTAAACGGGAGGCTATAACCTCTGCGTTTGATCGATAAAAGTGGCCAAAAAGGAAATTGAAAGGCTTACTGGTTAGGTCATCCAGAAGCTGACATCTTAGGTCAAAGTACTCAGTGCATTGGGACAGCAACCTAAGAAGAAAAGACCACATAAGTACACATAAGACCTCTGCTGAAGTTTCGGGGATTTATGTTTTGAGTGTTTCTTGCTTGATTACCTCTGGTTGACGCCTCTCATAATAGACGTAGGACTCCATAACGGCAGCTGAGCAGTGAGAACGACTGAGATCAGGAACAGGTTGGGCTTCTGGACTTCGGCGAAGGCTGAGGTGTCGGTCTGGCTCAGAGTGTAGAGCTGATCACAAGCTACCCGGCGGATCTGATAGAGAAAGGAAAAGTGAGCACAAGTGTAAACACACACTGCAGTGTTACGGATATATTTATTCTTTGCTGGCTATTTAAGGAAAGGAGGGTGTTGTTTACCTCTCCACTGGGAGATCCCAGCAAAACATCAATAATGAAATCATTGACAGAGGGAAGGTTGTAAAAAGAACCTGAAGAGAGAAAAAACCAACAGAGGATTTAGTGTTATTGTAGAAGTTTGGCAAACACGGCAACTTCTTAAACGACAGTACTATTCCACTGGACTTGCGGCAATGTAAAGCTATTATCAAAAGAAAAGGCTTGTGGTGTATTCAAGTCTCTAAATGAGACTTACATAGCTGCTGACAGCGTAACTGCAGACAGGTGACCAGCAGGGACAGAGCCTCGCGGGCGATGATGGTGTCTTTAACTGAGACACACTGCTGTCTCACACATATCCCTGCATGCAACGCTGTTGGCGGGGTCTCCCCTTCACTGCTGGAGCTGCAGTTACTTCCTGCAAACAGACAAAGAAAAGAAAGAAAGAGACTTATTATCTTTAGCTTTTGTTTGTGACTTAACGGGAATGCTTGTTGTGCAGGAAAAATTACAAAACCTAATGACTGTAAACATCTAGTTGACACCACAACAATTCATCATCTTATATGACAAAGCACATTTGAGATAGAAACAAGAGCTACACAGTTATAGGGTTCCTTTATCCTACAACACAGGATTGAAAAACAAGATGAGAGTTGTAGTCCCTTTATGCTTCAAAAGAAAAAAACCTAAAAATACAAAAAAGGACATCCAATCACATTGGAATGCTGCTTTCTGTCACCTGTACTGCTGACTCTGGTGCGGACTCCCTGCGGCAGAAGGGAGCTGTGGGTCTCTCTGATTGGCTGCGGGCTGCCGACCAGGTCCAATCGGCCGGCTGCAGCTGCCCAGGTCAGACGCATGAAACAGGCCACAGTGGAAGTGAAGTCACCCACCTCCATGGTCTGGAAAAGAGAACATTAAATATGTAAATGTTAACGAGATCAATGTGGGTGCTTAATGAATGGTGTGTTTGTCATGGTAACGAGTGTGTTTCACCTGAATAGCTACACGAGCGGCCGGTACGATCTCCTCCACTCTGATGGAGGAGCGCTCAGAGAGCGACATCTGTCGGTACGAAGACTTCTCTGGAGTTCCACAGAGAGACAGCTGTCGCCCGGCCCGTCCAGCGTTACGAAACGGACGAGATGACAGCGACTCGCCATCTCTGATGACATCATCATCCAGCGCTGCAGGCATGCTCTGCCCAACCAGAAGAAACCTGCAAACAAAGACAGATAAGTATAAAGCCTGAGTCAGTATGTGGCCATGAACTCAGATAATGAGGACAATTACGAGGTGAGTTTGGCAGATCTGCTCTTCGCTATCAGAGCAAGAAGCTCAGTATCAAGTTATATAAGCTGCTGTAGCTTATAATCAAACCAATTATGCACCCATGCAGGAATTCATTCTCAATGCCGTGACATCTTGTGGATAGTTGTGCTGCCTTAATGATATTGTCATTGTTGTACAGTAAAGTATTCATTTTCTCTAGAGGGGAATATTTGTTTTCTGCCCAGGGACAAGAGATGTAAGTAAGCTCTACGCTAACTCTGGTAAGATACAAAGCTATGCACTTTGTCTTAAATCAAAACGTATAGCCCAGTGTGTGTCAGGGTTTCCTCTAGGATTTTTTATTGCCGGTCAAATGTCCGGAAAGAATGAATTTTACCGGACAAATTCGAAACTTACCGGTCATGTTTCAATAATAATAATAAAAAGAATTGTGTAGCAGAGTTTCCGTTGGCAGGTAATTACCGCACTATGACCGGATATGCTGTTTAAAACTCAGTTAATGGCTCAATTTTATATTGCTTCAGTTTATAAATCGTAAAAGATCGAAAAGTTCAGATTCATTTTTCAAAAAATGATTCCACAAACAACAAAATGATTACATTCAAACAAACTACTTATAGTAGATGAACTACATTATTCAAAAGTAACTTTGAATAATTCTCTCTCTCTCTCTAAACAGTGGGCGGAGCTTCAGGTGATCAGAGCTGCGTGTCTCAGTCAGACTCCGCAACTGATCTGATCCCTCTCTCGCGTCCGGTTACACTTCACTCGCGTTTATGTCCATATCGATCAGTTCCAGCTCTCCTGATCGGCCTTTATAGAGAGCACCGATCAAACTATTAAGAGTGAATATCGGCCGGTAATGATCGGCGGCCAATCGATCGGAGCATCCCTAATTATTACCGGACATTTTGACCGGCAGGTTTTGAATTTACCGTTTTTTAATAAATGTTACCGGCTAAAAACCGGTAATTACCGGCTAACGGAAACCCTGGTGTGTGTGTGTGAGGCATTTTATACCTGGCCAACTGAAGACAGATTGAGTAGACTCCTTGTCTGGTCTCATAGTCCACCTCCGATGGGATGGAATCTCTCTGCATAACATTCACCACCAGACTGCAGAGGAAACGCAGAGAAGTATTACATGAAAGCTTACGCTAGGTGGCAAATGTGGATCAGTATGTACTGCAGTTTGACGTGTCAAACTGCAGACATACACAACACTTTTCATTAACAGGTCTGTTGAACTCCGTTACCTGAGGCCTCCTGCTTTAAGGAAGTTCTCACAGAAGGACTTGCTGCTGGTTTTGGCCATCTCATCATCAGAGGTGGGCATGAGCTTTGAACTCAACACCTGAGACAGAGAGAGAGAGAAGAGGGAGGGAAACACATGTTAAGCTACTAATCTTTTGTGTGTGATGTGTTGATAAAGAATGCTTGATGCATGATGTTGTGTGTGCACGTACCTCCAAGTTGTACAGCACTCTGAAGGTGGACATGCCCGGGGCAGAAGACCTGAAGAGAGACTCTAAGATGGATGCAGCACTCGGCGCTTGGTGCTGCTGCTTGGAGGACATCGACGGAGAGCGAGAGCCTGTACCCTGGAACAGTGTCTTCTATATCAAGCAGACATAAAGGGAGTTAGGCAAATCATTCAATGACAGATGATGGAGAAGGAAAGAATGTGTAAAGCAGAGAAATGAGGAAAGATGGATATAGATTGATTCAAACACAGGCAAAAGCAAAATAAGAATGTAAAAGGAGAACTGAGAGCTTGAACGTTAAGCCATGGTAGTTACCACACGACCTGAGCGCGTCACAGTCTGATGTACCTGGTGGCTCCAGACGCTGGACTCTTTGGGAACAAAGTTATCGAGAGCATCCTGCACTTCTGGGTCCGTTGGAATCAGCAGCAGCAGCTTCCTCACACGAAGAGTGATCCTGGAGATTAAAAACACACTGACTGATTAATATTCAGTCGGTGTCTGTCTTGTTGTCAACAAGGTGTATGTTAATGAACCGCTCTCACCTGGTTTCATCTAGATTAGCCAGCTGGTAAAGCATCTCGAAAACATTACACACTAAAGCCATCACCACACCGGGCAGGGATTTCTCCTGGAGACAGAAAAACGTGTGTGTCAAAAGCAAGAACACCACAGTGTGTCCACAGTTGCGCAGTCACAGCTGATGTGGTACCTGCTCCAAGGCGTAGGCAGAGTTGAAGACTGCTGAGCTGGAGCTGCTGGAGGCCGAGGCCGAGGACTCGGAGCTGCCAGAGGGGGTGCCGGTGCCCGAGCTCTTCACAGTGAGGCTCTGCTCGTCATTGAAGCCCAGCTGGGACAGCAGCTTCTGGTCCCGGTTCATGGTCATCTAAAACATGGAGGAGGAGCAGTGAAGGGACGGAGTGAGAGAAAAACGGGGACTGAGGTTGTTCAAAGCTGTGTTTCCCCTGCCACAATGTAGATGCAGGGGAACAACACTTTAATGAAGGAATGAAAGATACAAGTGTGTTTTTAATAAAAAAGAGACACTGAGTCCCTGTCACAGACAGACTCGTTGAGACTTACCACACTGTCGTTAGCAAAGATCTGGACATTATCCACCGGACAGCTCAAGTGCTCAGATATCTTCCATCGGATACTTCCTATTGTCTCATTGCTGTGCGTCTGCAGGACACACACACAGGATTATTTCTTCTGGAGATGTAACTACACGACAAAGGTGAACTATAGGGCATTAGGAAATATGCAACATTAGAAATTCTAATTTTAAAAATCAACATTTGTATGCTCTGCAGCGCTCAGTAATGTGTCCCCGTCCAGCTGCAGATAAAGATTACGCTAGACTAATAATATTATTAGCATAATGCCATTTGTAGAATTAGATTCCAGTGGTGTCTGCGTGTGATTGTTTTCAGACACAAACATATCCACTAACTCCAGCGCTTGTGTTTTAAACCATACCTTCTGGCATTCAACCTTTTCCAGATGCACCAGAAGGCAGTCTAGCAGCAATCCAACAGTACCATACATTACATTTGTTTAACTTCACGTGTATTTATGTTGACTTATTAAAAAAGATTCAAATATTTTATGTGATGAACCACTTGAAGACGACTTTGAGGATCATTTCTGTGGGATGATGATTGTCATAGCAGCTTTAAAATCAGCTGTGGTCTAGAGAGAATAATCAGTAAGGTAACAAACGTACAGCAACACAATATTCGTATTAAAAGCAATACGGTTCTTTATACTTCCAAGTATGACATCCCCTCCAACGGAGGACGTACCGTTCTGAGTGAAACAGTCTCTCCTTTATAGGAGGACATCAAAGCTTAGTTACATTACAAACAACATTTGGTTAGGCCAGCTGAGACCCCCTGGCACTGTATGCAAAACTCACACCCTACACAGAGCAAAAGGGATACAGATGACACCTATCCTAGCTTCTTTCCCCTCATCCTTCCTGTAGTGTCATAAAACCCCCTTGCAAAAACATCTGTTGATCACTCACACACATTCAAAGGTCACTCCAGGGATTTGACCTAATCAGTCAAACCGTTGACACGACACTTTCAGAATACAGCAGTTTACATTTCATTAGGTTTACACTGCATTAAGCTTTAGTGCCATCATTTCCATCACATGATGTTAAAACAACAGATGAGACATTTGAAGCTTTGTTCAGACACGACAAACAACATTTTGATTATAAAAATAAACAAAAGCCATTCAAAGTTGTACAATACCTCTAAGGTGAAAGTGTCTTTGGTTGACTCGTAGGTGATGTGAAGAGCGACGGGGTGTCCATTGAACGAGGCCCCGTGAGGTAGAATAGTGCGAGGAACTGAGTACAAATCCTACAGAAACAAACACACACAATAACTCTATGTCCTTGCTTCTCATATATAACAAACATATTTACCGTCAACATAATAGACCCTTTAATAATGAAACCCTTAAAGCAAATGGGATGAATACCTCTATAGTGATGACGTAGCGTTCAGCCAGTAGCAGCAGTCTTTCGATTATCACCAGCTTAGTGGATCTACAGATTCATATAAACATAATCTTTTCAACAAAACTGAAAAATAAAACGTTTTAGTAGCCCAGGATAATTTTACTCTCTGTAAGGAATAGGAGCAATCGTACACAAACATGGTTACAAAAGGTTTTAAGTGACTATGCTCTTACCCAAACCCCCCTCTGTACCTGGATGGTGATTGTACAGATGTGGCCACAGTCGGCATGGCAGTGGCCGTCAGCATCTTGGTAGCCCTGGTAACAGCATGTGTCAAAGTAGGCCCTCCGAGGGCCGAGCTTGCTGCCTGGGAGGGAAACAGAAATGAGCTTTCAGGTGTTGATTACTGTGAAAGGGCACAATCACTCCGCACAGTAATCAACATGTTCTGCCTCTTACCTCCAGTCGCTTGTAACAATCAGCAATGAACTTCTTGTGCAAAGACACGGAATCCTGTGAGGAAGTCAAAGTTAATATTGAATGTGCTTTAAGGTTTCGAAAAGGTAGACAACAAACCAAGTCATAATTGTGTTAACACTGGAATTCTGTAGTTCAGTATTTGTTCTTTTCAAGCTTCACTACATACCACAAAATACTCCTATGCATCAGGAGCTTAATGATGTCCCATAATGGCTAACACAAGACGTGCAGCATCTTAGAATACACTGTTATGCTCAAATGAGGTGACGCACATGAGGATGATACGACAAGAGTGAGTGAGCCTCAGGAGTATCTACGCTCGCACATATACTGACCTTCTTCATTTTGGGATTGAGGTTAGTGTAGCTATATGTGATAATTAGCTGGATTGCTTCATTGGCTATTTCTTCATCAGGGGTTTCCATGGCGATGCGCCAGATAAAATCCATCCCTGCCAGGTCAAGACGCTCCACACACTGAAATCAGACCACATGTGTTATACCTCTATACATATGGTCCGTGCACATCAACGCTCACTGAGAAGGAAAATAGTCTTGCATGAAAAAACTAAATGTGAGGGAGGACTGACCAGCTGAGTTCCCTGGCGTTTGAGGCGATGGTCACACAGATTCACGTTCTCAAAGAAGGTCTTGAACAGATTGAAACCTGGGAAATACAGAAAACAGGTTCAATGCTGTATCACACACACATTCATTAACTATTCCTGAAAGGCTGTAATGCTGTCGTCAGTGCATCTCTTGCAGAGTGTCTCACCGTTCATGGTGATCTCATAGGGCTCCAGCTTTAGGATCTTCTCCTTGAAGAGCTGCTGCTGAACATCACTCTCGAGGTCATGCTGTCCTTTGGTGAACCACTCGAAACACATCTGCACACATCGAAACATTATGTTCAAGGTTGCACTTTATTTTAAATTTCAGTTGTAATGCAAACATATACCATTAAAAAGAGCACATTTCACACTGGGACAGAACTGGGTGCTCAAGGTCAGTGCAGTAACAACAATTATTTAACAAGACTTGACTTCTGTACACAGTGCCATCCCTGACATTGGCTTTGCTTGGAAGATTTGTGTACACAATAAACAGCAAACACTCAAAACAGCAAGATGAACAAAAACTTAAAACCTGCATTATCATGTTCCAAAAGTCTTTATTAACTAAATTGAATGTACATTTCTGCATTTGTCTTAAATACTGTTCTAAAAATAAAGCAGCGAACGGAGCAAACATCAAATATTTGCAGTGCCTTTGTTCCTCCAGAGCATTCATCGAGGGAAAACTAGTTGCTAATCAAAGACACAACCAAGGACAAGGATCCCATTTGCATAACTGTGTTCATACCTCACGGTCGAGTTCACAGACATCCGGCCCGGACACCAGGCACTCCCAGAGCTCCTTGGCCCGGTTCCACACCAGGTAGAGGCTGGCCTCCTGGAGGAAGAAGGCCAGGAAGCGCAGGTGGCTGTCCAGATACTAAACACAGATACAGAGAGAAGCATGTCATCCTGACCCTCAAACTGTCAACATACACTGTGCTGCTCCAGTAGGATGACTTCCTGTTCCATGACATTACTCATATCACTTTCAAATTATGGATTGAAACATCAATGGTTTGCTATACAGCTCCACAGAACAGCATCAATGTAATTACACTGGATATAACATTTAAAACAATTTGGATATAGCACTGGCTACTAAATTACAATTCACAAAAAAACGAGAGTATACCTCCTGGTAGGTGTACCGCCCGTCCACCAGAGTGGAGCCTGAGAGGCCGCTATTTCCCGCCGCGGTCACAGCCAGCCGATGGCAGCACACAAGGGATCCTGTGATCAGTTTCACGATCTCAAAGTTCTTCTTCAAGTCTTGAATGATGCTCTGTTGGGAGGCAGGGGAACGTTAGCATCTACTATACCATCATTTCAAGATGTATTTGTTTGAAGCCTAAAAGCTGTATTCATAAAGTTGAAACTCAAATTATAAATACATTCGAATGTTGAGCAGCATTTTTTTTTTTATTGTGTTTGTGTGTCTGTTGCAAATAAAGATCAGACGACACCAATATTATTAGTATTATCTTTGTAGAATTTAGTGCACAAGATCCTTTTGAACTTGTGTGATCCAAACATTTCTAATAACTTCACATTGTTATAAGGTCGGAAAGTTGAAATTGAAAAAAAGATTGATGTATTTGTTTCTAAAATTCACAACATAAAATAAATAAAATATAAATAGTTTGCACTCCTGCTTGCGTCACACAAAAGAAGGCATTCAGCTGTGTCCACGGTGCTGTACAGCAGCAATCTAAAGGAACCTTCAATTACATTCATATAACCACAACATTTCATTTTAGGGTGAAGACGTCATCAAATATGAGTTTAAAAAGAAGCTTTGAATTGAAAAACAATGTCTGTTTGCACATTTCTGTGTTACCTTGTCCTGTTTCTGATAGGTCTGCTTGATGAAAGATCGGGTGATCTCGTGCAGCTGACGGAGAGCAGGAACAACCCACACTGCCTGAGGAGCGCTCGGCTGAGACGCCTGTTAAAAACACACACACACACAAAAGATAATGATATCCCGGCAGTGTGGCAGTACAGCAGAGTGAGCACACAAACAAAATGTGCAAATCAGATGTTATAAGGGGATTGCTTTGTCATCACAGACCCTGTTTGTGTAGTTGTGTACACCAGGAGGAACAGAACCAGAGCCAGGGAGGTAAAACATTGGACGAGACTTTGCTTGTTTAAATATGCTTAGGTTTAAATGTGTTTCCTACACCCCTTTTAAAAAAGGCCAAATTAAATATCAAACATGTTCTGTTTTTAATGTATCCAAGGCTCTGATTAGATTCCTCTTTGCATGAGTAAATGTGAGTGGCACTCCCACCAAAGCTGACCATTCATCCAGAAACTAAATCACTTTTTAAACCAGCCAGCTCGCCCCAGGACAAGATCAACACCACAGTGTAATTATTAGTCAGTGCCAAGGCCCTCTCAGTGAGGCAAGCAGAAGATTAACACACACCTGGTTACACTACCTGCTGTTAGAAACAAGTGTGGAATTATCAACCTGTGACCAATGACACCCCTTTGTGGTCAAGCCCTCCTCCACGATTGGTTTGCAGGCGTGAAGCAGCGAGATTTTAAAAACAGATTTTTCAGTGGAATTATGAATTATAGGAGCTTCTTCTCTTACTTTGGCCAAAGAGTTAGCTTTCTTCTTGCTCCAAGTGCCGGTAAGAAATAAGCTTTGAGTGTCGCTGCCTTTACAGTCGTCCTGAATGTGTGTCTGGAAACATACATTTTATTTAATGTGCACTGAACAAAAGTCAACTAGTCCCCTTCCAGTATTTAAATTAAAAAATACACATTCATTCAAATAAAAATTACTTAATCATTTCAATATCCAAAAAATTAATCTAGTCTATTTGGTAACAATCTAGATTAAGTTGGCTATTTATCATTAATAAGTCTAACATTTGATAAATAATTTATAAATATAATTTCCTATGAGGATATTTTGATTAGAATGTCAAGATATTCAGTGTTTATTTATGTACAGTTTACGTCAACAATTATACCATCACCTCTAAAACATAGTTTACATTATAACTGTGTTTTATTATATGGTCATTTGTGAACTGTTCATACACCAGCCTCCACCAGACTCCCCAGCGCCCAGAGAAGGAGTTTGAAAAATACATGAATCAACCGTTCTGCTAATTGCTAATAAAATGGTGTAGAACATGCCATCATGTATGTTATGTACTGCTTATAAACATTAAATGGGAAGGTTTAAGGTAATTGATGGTGACTGTTCAATAATAACTTTAATCAATAAAGTGAAAGTGCTCTTTTAAAGAACTGATTTTCATCACAATATATGATATTTTCTTGAAAGATTGGAAATAAGTATAATCAAGTGACATCCACCACTTTGTTACATTGTTTCTCTGCATGGTCAGAAAGAGAGGAAATAAGAAATTATTCTCGATAATCAAATATTTTAGATTTTCTTTTTTAAACTTATGATAGACTATTGCTGTCAGCCAGAGTTGGCTTTTCTCCGTTATTCACTGCAGCTCCAGGGACTCTAAAAAAAGGTCATGAACTAACAGCGGCATGCTAACTTTAGAGCAAAAGTGTCACAAGAAGCAGAAAAATGTTGGCGCCCCCATGCAGTCGTTTCCTTTTAACATGTTGAGATGCATTTTTTAACTGCACAAGGAACAGTGATTTCCTATCTGTATGAAAGTATTCTAAACAACCCATATGTTTACTATTTAAGAGCATCTCCTGTAACGACCTTGAGAAACACTAAACGGCAACAAACACTCGCCCACACATCTACAGAGACAATGCTAGGCATCTGTAGCACGTCTGTCTCACCTTCTTAATGTCCTCAATACATTTAATGATGTAATTGCGTTTCACGGTCTCCTTGACAGCGTAGGCGTCGCTCAGGATCCCCAGGTGCTCCTCCAACGCCTGCTGAACGAGACTGGTAGGCAGGCTGGGGAGGTGAGCCAACTCCCACAGCACCTCCAGCACCTAAACACACACTCCAGACTTTAACAATGAACTCTAACATACTGTGGATCTTCATATCCAGAATGACAGATATACCAACCCACCTTCCCTGTTGTGGTTTCAGAGCGAGCCTCTCTGCCGATCCTCCCGATCAGACTGAGCAGCTTCTGCCTCACACGGTCACTCTCAACCTCCCAGCTCTGAAACACATGCAAACAGAATATTAACACTAAACACAGACGCACAAACAACTCTTCATTGAGCCAAGTTACTCACAAAATGTCACAGAGACGGCACTGACCTTCTGTATGAGGGCGAAGAGGTGGGTGAGTTGATCAAAGCTGAACTTCACAGCAGCAGCGGCGATGATTGTATGAATGTTTTCTATCACCGTTGATGACTGGCCCGCCTGAGACGATCACACAACAATCAACAGATGCATCAAAAGCAGGACATTTGTTATTTTATCTCATAAAATATGTGCTAACAATTGATACAAATACATACAGTATCAATTATGTTTTTAATGTACATAATTATGCAAACAGTTCAGCTTTAAAGTTTACATATTGCACAAGGAAAACATGTTCACATGCTTAATGAAAATAATAAATAACACACACAAGACAGTGTTAATACTGTCGTCATGATGTGTGTGCGTGTGCGTGTGCGTGTGCGTGTGTGTGTGTGCTCTGGTGCTGACCTGGATTTTCCAGATCTTGGAGAGTTCGTCCAGGGACAGTTTACTCCCCAGCAGCTCAATGATTCCCTTTATTCTCTCGCAGTACTGAGCCTGGTCGATGTTACCTGGTGCATAAAGATATTTAATGGCCACTGTGGTGAGTACTGTCAAACAAAGGCCAAAAGTCTAATTTGTATGATGCCTGCCTTGCTTTTAAGTGGTTACAAAGTTCAATGCGGTTTAAATGTTTTGCAAAGCACTTCGTGACACACTTAAATTGGTCATCTCGTGGAGGGAAGTGATGGATATTCTTACCCTCCAGCGCTATTGATAGGACTGAGTTCTCCACCAGCCAGTCCAACAGTTTATCCGTGTCAATGGCATTTTTCACCGTCTTAGACACTGTACTCTCCTCTATCAACTTTGTCACCTGGGATGAAAACAACAGAGTGCAATTTCAGTTAATAAAACTGATCAAGTTCAGATTTGAGAGATGACCTCCTATAGGAGCTGACCTCTTTGAGGGAGTTCATCTTGGTAGAGAAGTGGGGGGTTTTGAGCATGCGCAGCAGCGTGTCCAGACGCAGGTCGTCCACCACAGTAACCAGCTCCCTCTGGAAGCGCATACACAGCAGCTTGATGGCCGACAGCAGATCTGGGATGCTCACCAGACGCTAAGGGACACATGAGGAACCAAGTATAACTAGGGAGGAAACAACTTTCTCTGTCCCGATACCTTTTCTCTGTAGATTTAAATGATATCAATGAAAAGAGGGGGACTTAAAAGCACTACCTTGTCTTTTAGGTCCTTTTCCTCCAGGTTCTGCACGTAGGTGATCATCTTATGGATGACTGGGTCCAGCATGGGCTAGGAAAAACAATATGAAATGTTGATGGCCAGAGCAGCAGCAAAACAGTAAGAGCATATAGCACATTATACACATTTAAATAAGTAGGAGGGACATATAAATAAACACAACAGAAAACAACAAGGTTACACAGAATATAAATAAGCAGCATTTGAATAACAATAAAAGGAGAAAGAAGAGAGCAGCAGTTGAACTACCGTACTTTTCGGACTATAAGCCGCGACTTTCCCCCCCCATTTTTTTGGTACAGCTAACGGCCACTAGGGAACCTCCTAAATCTATGGATTTTACAGGTAAAATTAACCACCTTTAACCCTATGGGCTCTATGACCGGTCCGCGCCCGCCACCTTTAAGCGGCGGACTCCAGCAGGAAAAGCTGGAGGCCGGAAAAGAGTGAGGCAGGTAGCGCGCCAAAGTAAAAGTGGAAGCGAGAGACAGAACGAGAGCAAGACAGACGGACAATTTAGCTGCTGCGGCTTATATGCAGGTGCGCTTTATAGTCCGAAAAGTACGGTAACTGAAAAGGATAATAAATACAGATCTTCAAATAGTACTAGCATCCAGTGTGTGTGTGTGTGTGTGTGTGTGTGTGTGTGTGTGTGTGTGTGTGTGTGTGTGTGTGTGTGTCTGTCTCACCTGGACGAGGCTGGAGTTTAGGTATTCTGCACTGACTCCCAGAGGCTGGACCAGAGCCGACACACACTGTAATCAGAGGGAAGGAGAATAACTCAACGTGACACAAACTAAAAGGGAAACCAGTGATCATTACCAGCTGAGTGGGACTAACTATGATAAGAATCTTTCATTCCAACTCAATTTTCTTTTTGCAGGACTGTCAACATGATTGTTCCAGCATAGCTGTGAGTGGGATGTATTTATGGCTTATCATGAAGACATACACAACCACAGAAGTGCATCACTCATCTCAAATGGAAGTGTTAAGGCATAAGGTCACATTAAACTGATACCAGCGCATGTGAGTGAGTAAACAGATGTGTGGTTGAGTTTCTAATACCAGAGCCCAGCTGTCAGTTGTCATTCACTGCTAAATCACGGGAGCTTAATGAATGGTTCCCGTTTCTTTTTTTTCTGGCAATCATCCATTTCTGCTTCTGAGCTCCCCTTCATCCTCTTTTCACTCAGTGAACCCCCCCCTCCCCCTCCCCCACTTGACTTCCTGCTCAAAGAAGACAAATGAATGACTCAGCCCTGGAGACAGTATAGGAGTGGAGCACTCCCATTATCTTTTCTCCTTTCACTTTCACTGCGTCTCTCTCCTTTTCCTCGGGGTATGTTAGGTATCTGACAGCTTACACACTCTACTGAGCTCCCACTGCTACTGGAGAGCAGTCTGTGCCTTTTTGATATGCTAATAGTAGAGCGAGTGTGTTTGCGTGTGTGCGTCTCAATCAATGGCTTTGCACTGCGGTGGTTCCGGCCAGGTTCCCAGAAGGAAGCATCAGTACAAGGATGCCTCAGAACACATAACACAACAGAGCGTTTTGACCACACACAGCGGGGGGATGAGAGGGTGTGTTTGTGTGTAAGTGAGTATTGGTGGGAAGGGGAAAGAGAGAGACATTCAGTGCACTGCAGCTGAGAGCAGTGGTGGTAAACATGGTGACCTTTCGCCTGCAAACGCTGTCTCAAAGTCTGTCTACCATCCCCAGGGTAGCAACTATCCCGTTACTCTTAAAATATGTTAGTCAGGAAGGGGAAAAGATCAAACCAAGGATGGTTACTCTTACCGCGATCTCAATTTCGTCTATGTTGAGCTTAGTCTGGATGGCAGTGAATCCTCCCAACTCTCCGAACTTGAAAATAAAAGAGGAAGGAAATGTATGAGGCCAAACTGATGCAATATTAGGATAGGATGTATATGGAAACAATTTCTGGAAGCGCGTTACTCACTCGATTCACCAAATCAACCAGCCAACCATGAGGCTCCTGAAACAGATACGTTTGTTTTCAGAGGATTTACTCAGCAATGACACTGCAAATTATTGTGACATACACACACACACACATTTTTCTGACAGCTGTTGTTTGTCAGTCACACAGATTCTGTTGAGCTCCTGTGGCTCAGTTACACAACACGGGGGATGAAGAACTTGTTTGTCCGCCCCTGAATGACTATAAACACTAAACAAAGGCTAATAAGGGAGTGTGTATATTAATACTATAATATATATATATAATAATAATAATAATAATAATAATAATAATAATAGGACTCAAGGGTACAGGAAGAATCTGGACACACAAGTTGCCTCTTACTTTCTGATAGCTGTTGCTAGGAGACACAGCAAACATGTTGGCCTCTTCTCCAAAAACTTCAGCCCAGCTCCTCTGACAGACCTTCATCCGGTTCTTAAAATGGTACTCATTATCAGGGTTGAAGGCCTGGACACAGCAACAAAGAAACAGGACATAAAAATATTACATTTCAACTACTCAATGTCACATGTCTGCAGGGCTCGACATTAAGGACTGCCCGATGGCCCGGGGCCATCTAGTATTTATCTCGGGCAATGAAGCCTCACCTGCTGGTTGCCCGATCGGGCAATCTATTATGCCAGTATCATGCAGCTCGCAGATCCAGTAATGAGTGACCCGACAGTAAAACTAAACATATCTATAACTAGTTACGGTAGTTTGAGAGGTAATTAAAATAGCTACGTGTGATATTCTAACCTGAAGTGTGTGTTTTGTCCGCTCACCGCTGCATGTGATTATGCAGAGCTGCGTGTCGACTCGTCAGCAGCAGCTGATCTCTCTCTCCCGTCAGATTAGACTTCACTCGCGTTTATGTCCATATCGATCAGATCCAGCTAGTTCTAGCTAATGATATGACTACCTGCTTATTAAAAGACACCTAAACAATAAGTGTCGCTATGCAACCGGGTGAGGCCACAAAGTATAGCGCATGCATTTGTTTACATGCCCACCGGAACCCAGAGGCATTACCAACAGATCAACGCACAATCAACCCATACAGGACATCTCTTTCTCCACATTAAGTGTTAGACATTAGAATTGACTCGCATACTCTTCTTGCCTGTCACATAAGTGGCGCAACTGAAGCGGTATTGCGCTAAAGGGAAATTATTTTGACCGGACATTTTGACCGGAGAGATTTAGATTTGCCGGCTAACGGGAACTCTGACGTCGCCATTTTGTGTGCTTCGCGGATGCGCTCGGCTCTTCTCGACTGCTGCTCGGGTCTGCTTGGTCAGCTTCTGGATGAGGAGGCATTCGTTCGACCAACTTACAGTAGATAACATTACAAAAATGTTTAACAGGGGCCATAATAGTGTAAATAATGTTTGTTTTGGCAGTTATAACTGAATGTAATGTTTTCTACTTGTTTACATGATGCATGCTGTCATCATGCATTGATGGAAAGTGTCTTGACCAACAACTTAAGTATTTCTTATAGCTATGCAGGGCATGCAAGCGAGCAAACACAAACAAGAACAAACAAACAAGTGAAATTAAGAATAAAATTGAAATTGGTGGTTCATCTTATAATTCAGTCTAGAGAATGCACCAGACAGCATCTAAGACCTGAAAAAAATCTAAATGTTCTAGGGGGAGCCCCCCCCAAACCCTTCGTGTGTCATTTCGTCCGCGCGCATTTTTCAGGGCAATCTCTATTGGGCTCAGGGCCATCTGTAAATTAGCTTAGATGGCCCACAATCCTTAATGTCATGCACGGCATGTCTGGTTTGAAAGAGGCAACGAATATAAGCAGTTCCTGTTAGAAGTGGTTCAATACCTTTGACAAACTGTCAAGATTTAGATGAATCTACAATTATAAAAGTAGGATGGCTCCAATTCACTGAGAAAGCACATTAAAGAAATGTCCTTAATTGAACTACCACCACAAAATCAATCAAAACTTGTTTTCCCCCTAAATGTTTAAGGGTAATTTATTTACATCAGTGTTTCTCAAACTTTTTCATACCAAGGACCACTTAACCAATAAAAAAACACTCGCGGACCACCTAACTCCACACATATCCAAAATCACCTAGTTTTTCTAGAACAGATTACAAATTGCCTGAAGATGGTACAAACAAGTGGCAACATGTGTGATGAAGGTGTTGCGCTGGGCTATATCATGCAATTGAAAGTGAAACGTAAGCTCGCTCCATTGCAGAGATATTCCCGCGAGAATGCGGAAACTCAAATTAATTGATTTATTTCAAATGTGAAATTTTACCAATATACTCACGGACCACCAGTGGTCCGTAGACCACACTTTGAGAAGCACTGATTTACATGTATATATAGAAAGAATACAAAAAGAAAGTATTAAGAGAGTGAGAGAGAACACACCATAGTCAGGACTCCCATCAGGCCAACTGGTACGGGATCCTGCTTCACCCTCTCTGCTACCAGCTCCACCAGCAACATGAGCATGTTGTAAATTCCCTCGTGAATCTCCGTGCCCCATTTGTGTACGGCACTGCTGGTCAGCAACTGGTGATGGGGAACAGGAAACACAGAAAGGAGGAAGTCAGAACCATGTCTGTAATGACTCGAGTACTTCACAGTCTCTCAGATCTCTGTGTTGCTCACCTTTTTGAAGGCCTCCGGCATGCACCGGTCTATAAATCGTTTGCAGTTCTCATCAGCGTCAGCAAGACCTGACAGTAAAGGAAATGTTGGATTTACATATTTATTTAACATGAAAAAAAACTGTGACGAAGGAGACAGATTGAGGTATGTAACGCAAGTGTCCAAAATAACAACATGTGAAAAACACCCAACAATCCAACAAAACACACTACCCACATAAATATACGTAGATGGAGGGAATTTATTTTAAAGCAGACCTTTAAAAACAAATGTCATGCCACACAATCGTGTTCTTACCGTGCCGGGCGAGGCAGGTGGACGCGATGAGACACTTGCCCAGGGACTCCTCTCTCTTGTAAGGTATGGACCAGTGGTCGGTAAAGACTCGACTCTCCAGCTCGTACAGGTTGGTGGTGGGAAACTCCATGCTGCCCCCTGAGCAGTTCCCATTCTCATCATTGCTCCTCTGTAAAACACACAGGCATGGCATAATTACAACCTAATGCAATGGGTGACTTTAGTCCCAGAGTCCGACATTGTTATAGGACGCTGCAGCTGTCCTCTGCACGAGGTTAATACAAATGGCTTCTGGCAATGATAAAGTCAGACAGGACAGGAGGATGCTTGATTCTTTTCCGCCCTTTGGGAGAAGAGCGAAAGCAGTCATTGGGAAAATGTCCTTCCCTCACAATCTGCCCTTCGTCCCTGCATCTTTTTCTCCCTCTATTTCCTCATCAAAGCTTCTAAAACGAATCGAGTCAGGGGCTTGTTTTCAAGTGTTTTACTAAGCAATAAATACAGGTAAGCCAGGGAGTGAGTTAAAGTGGAATATAATGAACACTGTGCCATGACACTCTCTTGTTGGCAGAGTGGTGCTGCCCACAGTGACCTTTTCTGCTGACATATCTCAACAGGTTATGAAAGGATGTTTAAACTCATCTCACTCAAAAGTCACTTCTTATATGTTTATGATTCCCAATGCTAAATAGAGGCTAATATTGCTATGAGATCAGAACATGGACAGTGGCAGTAAACTCTATCCCTCCATGTGGTGAGAGCAAACAAAGGTGTTTGAATTATTTACATCATAAAGTTGTTAACATATTCATGAAATCATCTGAATATTCCTGATTATAATGAAGAAGTACATGCTCTGAATTTAAGTATTAACCAGTGGAACGTGTCAGAACACATGTGTTACACTAAAGCGTGTCATAATTTTAAACCAGCCTGTGACAAATGTTTGCACTGATATTGTGCAAAGAATTGACGGAATAATAATCTTAAAAGGCTGACTAAGCTTTGGGATTCAGCCATCACTACATATACACTACAAATAGTTTGTCCCTTTTGCCTGTGGTCAGTGTTTGTTCCAATTAACACGGCAAGGGTTAAGTCTGACCATTTTTGAATATATTTTCCCCTGTCAGCATTTACCATGGTCAATGCGTTTAGTGCATACTGATACATATAAAGTGGTGGGAGTGATATCTAAAAGAAGAACATAACAGTAGAAAGGCAAAGGAAGGAAAAGGCAACAGAGAAGTATCATATTACATACCACTCTTTTCTAGCAAAATTACAAATGACAGATATTATTAGTGGAAAGATTACCAAATCAGAACTCACTGAATGGTCAGAATGTGATCCTTTGATTTAAATAACAATGATAGCACAGGGAAGAGAAGAACCTTCCTCTCACAAATAATCATTAACCAGGAGAACAAATGTGCATACAAACATGACCATAAGCTGCTAAGTGTAATACAGTTCTCAGTGTTTCAGGACCTACAGTAGGGGAAATATTAGAGCTCCAAGGCCCAGAACACATGTCTGTGGTTGCGCAGGACGGTGAGGTATCATCGGCGCCACTCTGTTACTACGCACCCTGCGACCCTCCTGAGTCCCCGAGCTAAACTGCAATGTGTTTGTGTTTAGGGAGACTGCAGGGCTATATTTAGGAGCATAAGGCCATAGACCTATGACATGCCTCTTTAGCACAAATGTAGCAAACAGAGGAAGTGAAGAAAGGAAATAAAGCACTTTCATCCTTGTAGCTTATTCCCTATAAAGCATGTTTTACTATACAATGAGGGGGTGACACTTCAATTACTATATCTCATGACAAATATGAGTTTTTTTACACAGATTTGAAGATGAAAATTGTACACTTTGGGCTAAGTAGATTTGCAACAACTCCATTATTCACATACAAAATAAGGCACAGTATCTACAGTAACCTACAGGTGTGGGCTATTTCCTGCAGCTGTAAGTGCCAATTGTAGTTCACACTACACGTACTATAACCGTCTTCATCAAAGTGTGACAGCAGTGAAAGACTTAGAGGAGAAAGAAAGGTCGTGAGTAATGTATGTGTATTATTCTGACCCATAATCACTGCAGCTCAAACAGCCATTAAAGGAATACAACAAGTGGCTGGAAGGTCTGAATCAATAATCTGCCAGGTCAAATGATTTGTGAGTTTCTAAGAGCTGTTGACAGTACCTGCAGGATTTTAAGAGATATAGGAGAGCAACAGGCTGGAAGTCAAGTACTTGAATGCAAAAATCCTCGAGTTTCTCAATGTGCCAGTCAAAGCAATCTTGACATGTCTTGTTTAGAAAGGCCAATGCAGTTTACTGTAACTTACAACACCACATACACATAGCAAACTCGGACCACATGATACGACCTGGAGGTAAATCACTGACAGAACCACTGGCTGGCCTTACATCATCTCATGCATCAATCCTAATAAATACTCTTAATTAATAATAACCCAGTAAAACAAATTATGTTGACAGCTTATAAAGCTCACTGAAGAATGATCAAAACGAACACGGATTGCGAAACTGATTTTAGTCTGGTTGGAGTTGGTTAGACTGCAATCTCAGTAGGAGCGGGTGACGCTGTCAGGCAACCTAGAAGCTAACGTTAGCTAACCTTTCAAAATCAGACCTAAATGACACAGCCTTACTTACAGGCTGACTTATAGGACTGATAACCCACTAGGATAGTACTGCCAGTCAAAATCTGTGATTGCAATCCTCCAGAATGATGCCTCTGTGCTGCTGGCGCGTTCAACTCTCTAACGTTAGCTAGCCGGCTACTAGCTAGCCGCGTTAGCTTGTAAGTTTAGAATAACCGCAGCGATTTATTTTAGGTCCATCGTTTAAGTAGCAAGGCTTCATGTTAACAGACAATTCCCAAGTCACCATTAAACACTGACATGTTCAGTACGGTAGGACGGGAGAGTATTTCATATCCTGCTCTGACAGCTCACGTTGGCTGCATGTAGCATTGAAGCTAAGTTTAGCTAGTTAAATGGGCGAGTCCACTGTTTCCCAGTAAGTTGAAACTAATCATGTTCTGCTCCTTCGTGCACTCAGTTGATGCTTAGTGAAACTCTAGTTGCTCTTACCTCACTATCCACTACATCGTGGTATGCGGGTGGGGGATCAAACCCTCCAGTCCCAGTCCGCCCGCTGCTTTCCCCGTCTCCAGTGGAGCCCACGCCGGGGGCAGGCCCGCTCTCCATCGGCTCATATCCATACCCGAGTCCGGGGCTTTCGTTTGTCAGCAGCGCCACTGCCTCGTTTATGTCGTTCTTTGCTAGCCGGAGCGCTTTCCTTATCACGTCGGGGTCTGGGAAACCCATGCAGAGGAGCGTGGTGATGTGCTGCTCCTCTTCGGTCTCCATTTTTGTGTTGTCTCCCGTCTCTCGGACTAATAGTAACGGGGTGTTCGGCACAGCCCTGTAGCTGTGCACGCCGCCATGTTTACAGTCCACTGATGCTAGCCTGTCACGATCGAGCTTCCCCCACAACAGCGCCGCCGACACAGGTGTTGTGTCGAGTTCTGCATGCCAAGAACTGCATGCTTCTCGCGGGAGCGCGCACAGGGAAAAGTTGTGCAAACATATTGTGATTTCTAAGAATTTTTGAGGCATATTTTACTGTCATTGACTAACTAATCACGTATGGAAGCTAATTGCAAGAAAAGACAAGTGAAGAAATAATAACATAATGATCATAGGCATATTAAAACATTTAAGTTAAAAGCAAACAAATATTATAAATTATTATTATTAAAGCAAAAATGGAGCTCATGTTATCACTTAGACTTGCTTTCGTAAAGTTAATGACTTTTTTTAAATAGGTGTATACCTTTTATTATTACGTTTTACATTGGCAGAAATTGGCTTCGGTAGCCTACTGATGCGTGCGTTTGAGAAATGCATTTCCTTACATTTGTTCTTCTTAAAATCAACACTTTCATGACAAATCAGAGGATAATATATCCTGGTAAAACCAATTGTAATATGAGAGGTGGTTTGGCGGAACTAATTTAGCTGCCAAGTATAGCTCTTCGGGTATTTCAGATGATGTGTGTGACACAATGATTATAATTTAGGGAAACAGTGCAAATATCGGTTATGGATATTAAAAAAACAATGAACTTTTGGGGAAATAAATAGTAAAACGTTTATATTTTATTTAAGGAAAGAATAGACGTATTGAATAGCCTACAGTAAATTACATTGCATACATGCTGGAGGGATACTGAGACTTTCATTGCCAACGACTGCTTCTCTTTTGTACATAATTGTAATAAATAACTTGTAATTTAAAAGAAAATGTAAAAAACGTTGTAATTCATCAACTCTCAAATTCAGTGTTTTTTTATGAATTGGTTTCTTTTACATTGAGTCTTGATTAAATGGAAAAAGGTTGAACTATTGCTTTGACTGCAGCCTTCATACAGATGACTTAATACCGAGGTCCTAACCTTGGACATGTTTACTTTTCTTGTTTCTTGTTTACACTGGGTAATTAAATACAAATTGAAAGGCGCGTTATAATAGTTACATTAGTAAAACATAGTTTTTAAATTAAATATTAATTAACCGCACATGCCTCACATTCTAACCTCATCAGGGCGTGGCAATGCGCGCGAGTAGGGGTGGTGGTTGTGGTGGCGGGCGGATGTCATGTGAGCCTCAGCTCACGTGACACAAGTCAACAGGAACAAAATGGCTGCAACGGGAGACGACGCCGCAGCAATGGACAGCATCTCCCGGGCTCCAGCGGCCCAGCTAGCGGCTCTGAACGCGACTGCAGCCTCCAGCAGTCAGGCAAAAGCCCCGGAGGACGTAGCAGAAATTCCGGCTGTTGTTCCCAAAAAGACCAGCACAAACAGTGAGCGATGTTTCCTCGCAGCTTCCGTAGCTTGCTAATGCTAAAGCAGCATACAGTTATCATATTAATTGTCTTGTCAGTGATGGTTGCATTGAAAAGCATCATTGTCGATCTCTTGACTGTTGTATGTAATCCTATATTTGGCTTTATTTTATTTAGCCATTGTTGACAGTTATGTTTGAACTGGATTTACATGTTGTGTTTATCCTGCTGTAATGCTTGTGTTCAGGTGATGGTGGTGTGGAAACAGCAGAGGAGGCTGTGGAGCCTGCAGAGCCTGATATCAATGAGTTATGCGCTGACATGTTTGAAAAGATGGCAATCGTCCTGCAAGGAGAACTAACTGGTATTTTTTTTTAAAACAAAAAACATTTTGCACACTCCCGCTTTTCCAAACATATTTTAGCCATAGCACTGATTTACTGATAACAATACCTTATTGTGCTTTTGCAATGGTACTACAGTACAGACAGCTGCAATCCACAACTCATCATCAGAGTTGCTTATAGCACACTGATATGTGCTATAAATGTGATGGAGAAGTGTAATAAGTATCCATTATATCAAAATTGAATTAACTACAGATGTAATGTGCAAAAAAATGTACATTGAAGTTACTTTTGGAAAAGGTCTAGGAAACCTGTATGATGAATATTTATTTACTCAGTGTTATTTTCTCTCATGCATATGTCTTTACCTTTTCAGGAACTTCTGAGGATTACCGTCTGTTGGAGAACATGAATAAGCTTACAAGTCTGAAGTACATGGAAATGAAGGACATTAGCATCAACATCAGCCGTAACCTGCAGGATCTCAACAACAAATGTGCGTGACACATTATCTGCTCAAAGGCTTTTTCTTGTCCTTTTTTGTATTCATAAATGATTTATGGCGGGTATGTATGTTTTCTTTAGATGCCAGTTTACAGCCCTACTTGGACCAGATAAATCAGATTGAAGAGCAAGTGTCTTCACTTGAACAGGGTGCCTACAAACTGGATGCGTACTCCAAGAAACTGGGTAAGACTTTTAATGTAGAGAAGTTATGTTGTATGTATAATATGTTTTGTACAATAATCTATTGAGTGAGGCTGATTCTATTGAAATGATTGCAACATTTGTTGGTCAAAATAGTATTTGTAAAACTCCAAAATGTGCTTAATTGACTTAACTGTCGTTAGTGAATGCGTTTGTATTTGTCAATGAGAGCAGAGCCCCATCATGACAGCAGAAATAGAATAGCTTCCTTTCTATTTGCTGGCTATTTTGTCTGGTATGTGCAGTCAAGACCAATAATAGTACAGCAGCTCGTATTGCAAAGCATTATGAAGTCCACCAGCAGATGGTGCTGTGACACCACAGTCAATCCCTAAAGGGAAAATGTTAATCCTTCAATGAGAGGGAACCAATACCACATTGTGTTACATTTGAACATGAACAGCCATTAGCTTAATAGTGACCACATCCCTGTCTTTTGTTATCTTTACAGAGGCCAGGTTCAAGAAGCTGGAGAAGCGATGAGGAAGAAGAAGAGGCAGACTTTTGAGTTATGATGCCTTCTCACCTACTTTAGCACTGCCTCGCCTTCTTCTCTCCCTGCAAGTGGAGCCAGGAGCTGCGGGGAGGATGTGAACTGAGACTGGAACAACAAACAGTCAGAGCCACTTTGACACCTAGAAAGGACCCAGGAGGAAGCAGCTCAAGTCACATGAATCAGTAGCGAAGTGCTTGGCTTAGATTTAACTCCAGTATCACTGGTTTTGGCATCAGTTAAAACAGCCAAGACGATAAGAGTGTGTGGAGGTCACCCAAATGTTTTTGCAGAAACACTTTATGTTCACTAAATCGGCCTGATTATTAACATATCTTGATTGAGTGGCGGGATCAGAATATACTATTATACTACTAAACAAAGAAACCGAGCACATTGACAGAGACTTGTATGATTGGATATAAATACACTATTGTTATATGTAGATGTATACATGATGAAGCATGGTCATATAGGTTTTTTTATTTAAAGTTCCAGCATTTCTATTTTGATAGTTGAAGGATTGACAGATTTCCACTTAGTAATAGTATTCCAACATGTACATTGAAATGATTTGTTTTAAAACATTTTCTTGTCCTGACGGTGTGGACACAACCAGAAACGGGTCTAAAAAGAGTCTGCTATAAAAAAGGTTACTGTTTAGACAACAGCTGGAAATGTAACCATCTCAGTAAGCAAGTTTAACATTTGCTGTTTAAAATAAAAGGTATATGGTTTTGAAGTGTGTCTAATGGGAGATGTTGAACCTGAAAACTAATTGGAGTTTTTGTTTTGTTAATAAACCATGTGCATATCATTGCGTGTCTGTTTTACTAAAATAACCAACTACTGACAGCAGATGGCAGACCTGCACCATCAAATATTTAAAAGTGACTATCAAATATTGTGTAGCTCTGGACAAACAGATTCACTGCTGAGGGATATTTGAGGCTCAGTCTTATCAGAAGAAAACTGGGAAGACCAACAGAGGGAAAAAGATGACATATAATTCAAAGGAAAGGGTGTATGGTTGACTAAAGGTGTGTGTGGTGCCCTCTACCTCCTTTGTTTCCTCCTTTATATTAGCTGTCCCAGAGCAGAACCCAGAGGGCAACAGATTATCTAAACTGATATGACGTCCCTCCTGACAGTCAGGTTTGTGTGTGTGTTTGGTCATGCATGTGTGTGTATATATTTGTGCAATACCTAATCTAAACCAGGTCTCTGCCATTAGTCCAGTTGAGGCCCCGGCACAGAGGGAGCTCATTATTCATATACTGTAACATTATTTACTGTTGCACTATGATCCTTCCATCTCTCCCTTTCCCTGCCTTTTTTCCACGGCCCTGGGGCATACACTCAGCTCTCCTCCCAAAGGCTCTCGGATCAGGTCCATTAAATGATTTTAGGGTTGTTTTCTGAGAGCTACATGTGAGTGCCAGGAGGCAGTCAAGCATAGAAGAGAAGGTATTAGAGTAGGTAAACCTTTTTCTAATTATTTAAAATGAGGAGAATTGCAAAACTATAATTGACTGTAGCAATATAGTTGGGGTGTGGAAACCTATATATTGTGTACAAAATGTAGATACGTGGTTTTCAGACCGGTTGGAAGTAATATATAGATGCAATTATTAAGTCAGGCCTATATTCTTGGTATAAATCAACTGGTTAATCAAAATGTGATGCCAAGAAGAAATGGGATTGTCAGGTTGTCATCACATTTTCCACCACACAATCTACTCTACAGTTAAATAATTCACAATTTAAAAAGAAGGTGCCGTTATTACAGGGTGTTGCTTTTTCAAAAAAGAGCAAAGAAACAAAAGAAATAAACGTCCTTAATGATGTAATCACTTGTGTTGATGTAGTCATTAATCTATACAGGAACAATCGTCCTTGCAACAGTGTTTTTTTCATCTTCTTTTCCATAGATTTCCAGTGGAGACCTACTAAGGAAAGTGTTTCCATGTGCCACCATGGAGACTTAGCGCAGAAGCATCATCCAACAGGAACGTGTATGTTGAGAACAAGTGAGCAGATGTGTTATAATGTCCTGGTATTGATAACTGAAAATGTGCTCTACTGCATGTGTGTTTACAAATACTGTGTCCGAGTAGTCTGTGTAGTTTCATGTAGGATGAGCTGTGTATTTTAGCAGTAAACGGAACCTTTTTGGTCAATAGGTTTACATCGTTTTTGGTGAAAAATACTGCATCCCTCAGAGTAGATCGGTAGATTTTAAGATGACCTATTAACACATACTTTTTTTCTTGCTGGTGTATCCTTCCTGAAGTCTTACTGAACTTCACTTTAAAGACAAGATCACAGGAAGACATTGCACCCAGAGTAAACACAAAAAACACACAATTCCTAATTGTTGCATCTTTGTTTCTGATTGGTTAAAACAAACAACATATAACATGTTTTACTTAGTTAATAAATCACCTTTAAATGAAGCTAATTGTTTCCCTTCCCTTTACCATCTCAGTGCTAAGCTAACCGTCTGCAGGCTGCAGCTACAGAAATGAAAACTGCTTCAACTTCTTATCCTACTCGTCAAGATATCAACAAAACATTTCTGAAAATGCCAAACTATACCCGTAATTGCTTGCAGACATAAAAAGTTAACTTTCTGTGAAGTTAGTTTCCTGCACCTCATTTGTTAGTTATGTTTATGTGACACTGAAGTGAAGGAGTATTCCTTCAAGAATATTTTGAACACAGCCTACAGACTCTTTATCTACCAGCTGTGTTATCACTTAGGACTGTGTAATGTTGCTTCATCCTCAGTAATGTAACATGATCCCATTTGACCCTATATAAGTTCAGATGAGGATATGTCTGCTGCACTCAGTGACCAACACGCATTGTTTTATTGATTAGTGCCAGAGAGAGTAAAGATTAGCTTTCTTTGCCCTCTCTTTTACTTTTCTGATCCCTATCCACAATGTAAATGCTGATTCCCAGGGTTAAAATACACCACACACAGCAGGGGACTTTGTGCAGACAATGACTCTCCCGCAAATATGATCAAAAAATCTTGCAAACCTCATCGACGTTTCAGAATCTACTACTGTACACATAAAGAGAGGAATGGCTAAAACAATGCATATCTTAAGAAATGTCACATTCAATGCCAGGTTAAATATCAGTTTCATAGGAATCATTCTGATTGAATTACATACACTGTGGCTAACTTATAGATATAATCAACTTTAAATACAGATTACGCATAATGGACCAAATAGGACTAACCCAACAAAGACATTATTCCAAATCAGATCTTCTGAAATGATACAGAATCGATTTGATTTGGTCTGACAGACCTCGGGAGATTTGCATAAATGTGACTGAGAAAGAATCAAACATATGTCCGTCATCAGCTTCAGCGAAGGAGCTGTTTTCTCCATAAGTCTGCAGTGGTGACTGGGCCAGTTAACAATAACAGGGCAGCATGCCACACCACAGTGTTGTGTAAATGACAAGCAAGCACGAAGCTTGGGGAATTTGCTGTGTTCATGAATGAGAACGGACAAGGACGCTCAAAAAGTAATTTTCAAACCACATTGTTCTGTTTTTGTGTTTTGCTCAATGTTAGCATTCACTTCATTGGGCAATGTCAACACATGTAATTGTATTGTGAAATCTCTTTTATCCTTTTGTCTTTCCCTCACTTTCACACACACACAGAGCGTAATGGGATAAACAGGCCTCCATAACTGCACGTTTTAATACCCTGCTATGCCCCTGTAAAACAGTGACACTATAAAGACAGCAAATGAACTGAGCAAATGACCAAGAGCTTCATGTTTACATCCATTTCAAAGCAGCCAATAGCTCTGGGAGGTATTTCAGTGCAAATATAAGCCACATGTGAGATCTGAGGGACTGAGTCAAACTTCAAATACCTTCCAAGAGAATGGCATGAAAAGCCACATGAGGTCAACGTTTGGCACCGCAATCATTCACTTCATGTTGCCACTCACACCTTCTTCATATGCTGCATGCACATATGTGGGGATGCAGGAACACGCACAAAACCTACATGTCACATCCGCCCTCTTTGAAACTCTAAACCAAAAGCCACCGTCTGTCCGGTAAGAAGTCTTTGAAACACTTTAACCAACTCAGGAGGAATGCAATCCATAGTGATTATTATACTAAAATGTCCACCCCGTCAATTCATTATTACAAATCAAAAATGAGACCAGATGGGATTCGGTAACACAGCCATAGGGGCAGCATTATTTTTGGAAGTGAGACAGAGCCCAGCTGTTCTCAGCAGGTAGGAGAGTCTCTGGCCCCGGCCTCAGATCCAGCACTGCTCCTGGGGTTGAAAAGTGGATCCTTTCTCCACAGGAAGTCGTATCCAGCAACACCTGAGAACTGTCCTGTGTAATCCTTGTTAGAATGTGATATTAGTTTAGTCCTAGTGTGTCTCCCTGTGTGCGTCTGTTGTTTGTGTTCCCCTTTTGACTTTGGTCTTGCTTTAATGTGAAGAATGTCCAGCACCATGTCTAAATGGACTCAGCATCTCTTGGACGGCCCATTAGAATCTCAGACTCTGTGGCACCAGAGACATCAGGGTCAATCCCTGCATGTGTGTGCATCAGACACAGAGAAGTTGACCACAACTGGGAGGACATTTCAGCCACAAAACACTTCCAATCTGTGCGATACTGATGGCAATGCATCATAATTAAAAAGAAGAGAGGACTTTTTATATATGTTTTTTATATAAGCTGTTCTGAACACTAATGAAAGTCCACCCACCGTGTTTGACTCATTTCCCCTTAAGGTCTGCAGACCGTTTAAGTGTCTTTCAGCAACATTTTTGGGTTTAACAGGCCACAACTTTACTGTTTGGGGCTGTTCTTTCAGTTTTATACAAAGCTCTGATAAACCCACACATTCTCTTCTTCTTTTAATAGCAAGATGAATATACTAATTTTAATTTCCTTTTGATACAATTACAGGATGGATTAAAAAAGATATGTAAAGCAGCCATTACCTTGTTTTTTGTATTGTATATCCAAGGATTTCTGGCAAGGACAGTGGCTTTTTTTTATCAGGATTACAATCAGTAGTCAGTAGTTCATAGTTAGCTCATAATTTGAGTTTTTCTCCAAAAGGGCTTTTGGGCTTCATGTTTGAATGCTTTTGCTTTCCTTTCAGCATGTGAGCATGAGCTCATCCAAATGAGCAATAAGTGTCCAGAAGCCATGAAAGGACAGCGTTGACTCATCTTGGTAAGAAGTCCCCAAAGGCTATCACAAACCGAGACATGCATTTAGAACCAGAAAATTACTCAAACAACACAACACCATCTTAGCTTGGTTCTCAGTCATGACACGCACACATAATGTCCTTCTGGCCAGAAACTAAATAAAAAGATCTGCTTCTTTCTTTAGGAAACGCTTCACTGTTTTACCTTGTTTTTTCTTAGGGAAATAATCGTGGACATTCTGGAGAACATTTTTGATGAGTTATAATCATGCTTACTTAAACTGCACTCAGAGAAATTGAATACATGCTTGCTTAATATGCTTGATATTGTTCTGCATTAAAGGAACATCTGGACTACTTTTTCAGAACTTTTACTTTTTTACTATATTTCGATTGCTGTTAAATTAGAGATGCAGAAATAGAAAACGCTACGTCCTTTTGAAATGATTTAATCAGATTCACCATCAACCCCTTAGATAAGGTGTGCCTCAGGGGTCATTCATCAGTCTATCTAATTATCTGCATTTGTTATGCTGATGATATGGATTTATACCGATACCTTTCTACCTAAATATAGACACAAAATTCTCATTGATCCATCATTTTAGTCAACATTTTATGTATATTTTTCTATATATATACAGTGGGGCAAAAAAGTATTTAGTCAGCCACCAATTGTGCAAGTTCTTCCACTTAAAAAGATGAGAGAGGCCTGTAATTTTCATCCTAGGTATACCTCAACTATGAGAGACAAAATGAGAAAAAAAATCCAGAAAATCACATTGACTGATTTTTAAAGAATTTATTTGCAAATTATGATGGAAAATAAGTATTTGGTCAATAACAAAAGTTCATCTCAATACTTTGCTATATACCCTTTGTTAGCAATGACAGAGGTCAAACGTTTTCTGTAAGTCTTCACAAGGTTTTCACACACTGTTGCTGGTATTTTGGCCCATTCCTCCATGCAGATCTCCTCTAGAGCAGTGATGTTTTGGGGCTGTCGCTGGGCAACACAGACTTTCAACTCCCTCCAAAGATTTTCTATGGGGTTGAGATCTGGAGACTGGCTAGGCCACTCCAGGACCATGAAATGCTTCTTACGAAGCCACTCCTTCGTTGCCCGGGCGGTGTGTTTGGGATCATTGTCATGCTGAAAGACCCAGCCACGTTTCGTCTTCAATGCCCTTGTTGATGGAAGGAGGTTGTCACTCAAAATCTCACGATACATGGCCCCATTCATTCTTTCCTTTACACGGATCAGTCGTCCTGGTCCCTTCGCAGAAAAACAGGCCCAAAGCATGATGTTTCCACCCCCATGTTTCACAGTAGGTATGGTGTTCTTTGGATGCAACTCAGCATTCTTTCTCCTCCAAACATGTCTAGTTTTTACTAAAAAGTTCTATTTTGGTTTCATCTGACCATATGGCATTCTCCCAATCCTCTTCTGGATCATCTAAATGCTCTCTAGCAAACTTCAGACGGGCCTGGACATGTACTGGCTTAAGCAGGGGGACACGTCTGGCACTGCAGGATTTGAGTCCCTGGCGGCGTAGTGTGTTACTGATGGTAGCCTTTGTTACTTTGGTCCCAGCTCTCTGCAGGTCATTGACTAGGTCCCCTCGCGTGGTTCTGGGATTTTTGCTCACCGTTCTTGTGATCATTTTGGGGGTGAGATCTTGCGTGGAGCACCAGATCGAAGGAGATTATCAGTGGTCTTGTATGTCTTCCATTTTCTAATAATTGCTCCCACAGTTGATTTCTTCACACCAAGCTGCTTACCTATTGCAGATTCAGTCTTCCCAGCCTGGTGCAGGTCTACAATTTTGTTTCTGGTGTCCTTTGACAGCTCTTTGGTCTTGGCCATAATGGAGTTTGGAGTGTGACTGTTTGAGGTTGTGGACAGGTGTCTTTTATACTGATAACGAGTTCAAACAGGTGCCATTAATACAGTTAACAAGTGGAGGACAGAGGAGGCTCTTAAAGAAGAAGTTACAGGTCTGTGAGAGCCAGAAATCTTGTTTGTTTGTAGGTGACCAAATACTTATTTTACTGAGGAATTTACCAATTAATTCTTTAAAAATCCTACAATGTGATTTCCTGGATTCTTTCCCCCCATTCTGTCTCTCATAGTTGAAGTGTACCTAGGATGAAAATTACAGGCCTCTCTCATCTTTTTAAGTGGGAGAACTTGCACAATTGGTGGCTGACTAAATACTTTTTTGCCCCACTGTATATGTTTTATTTTCTGCAGGTCTCCCTTGAAAAAGAGATCATTGATCTCAATGGGATTTTACCTGGATAAATAAAGGTTTTGAATTGAATTGAAAATATTGGCTTGGATAACTGGATGAGTCCGAGTGTATTTGGCATGCTTTCTCAAAATGTGTTAACTTTATATTTAAACATTCAATTAGACATGCTTTTATTTCGCTCTGCTAATAGACAACATGAGAAGGGTAGGCTGAAACAAAGCCATGGTACAAACTGTTCAAAAATACAGAGACCCTACGAGAGGCCTTACAAATAAATCTTAAGATTGTATAATTGAATCAATTGTCTTAATTTTTGTTTAAACCATCTGAACAAAACCATCTGGAGCCGCTGTGCTCGCTCTCTTTCTCAACTGGTCCTACTCTATGTGAATGGGCTTTGGCCAGTTGTCCAAGCTAAGCACATTAGGGCGGGGGCAGCCGGCTGCAATAACATTTGCCATACTTTCTAACATAACATGAACATCTGCACCTGGCTCAGCTGGGCTACCTGGTCAGTTCTGCTGTGTGTGTTAGTCTGTAGTCTTAAGCTGCTGGTGCTACAGTCATCCTGAGCTCAGGTCATGAAGGGGTCATTCTAAGTCTGCCAAAAATATCAGGTGGTTCTTTTGTCTCTTTTTGGGCTCCAACAACAACTTTCTCAATGTATTTGTAATGATATGGAAACTTACTTCACATTGAATGGCCTACATCATGTACCAGTGGGGGTATTGGGTTCACATGACCAAAAAGAAAAAACATACAGTGTTCCTGTATGTGAGTCATTGTCATTCTGCGTGTGAACCAGCATTTGAGTCATTCTGACATTGAATCTAGATGAGGTGGTGAGATATTAAATGTCATAAACTCAATACAAATGGATGAATGGGCCAAAGTTGGATGAGCATGAAAGCCACGTATTAATAAGTCATCAATCTGCTCAGCCATCTGACAGTTGATGCCATTCTATAACCCTGACCCTTTACCCTGAGTCCTACCCCCCACAAGCAAAGAGCAGATACCCAGCTGCTTGACCACACCTCAGATCTACATTGTATCCTCCTAGCTCCATTGGCTGGCCCAACTTACTTGATGGATAGTTTCTTCTGGATGCCATGGCCTGCACAGTATTCCAGCCATTATCCGTGATTATCTAGTGCCACTAGTCTTTCAAATAGCCACTTGTATTATTAAAGTCTTTTCATACCGTTCTTAGGAGTCAGCGGACACTGAGAAGGCTCAACTGTGTTCCAGCTTCCCAGAAGAGGCAGTCATTAAAGCACCCTTATCCCCCAACAATGGGCGGGGTAAATAAATAACATCACCGGGCACTTGGCTAGACTGAATGTGTCAAAAGGCAAAGACATTACCTAGCAACCAGTGTGGTGTGATTGTGTGTCTGAATTTCAAAGCAACCTGAGTTGATTGTCTATTGAGGAGTGATGAAAAGTAGGATCCCCACTTTACTCTCTTGTCTTACACCCCCCCCCCACCTTACTTTAAACCCTCATTATCCTTTTAAAGCGGAGTCTACTGTTACATAGAGGAAATGTACACATATTGAATTAGGACCAGTGTGGCCTTTTATCGGGATCAATGAGAAAATGCTGTTAGCTCTGCATGACTTAAACTCATGCGTCATGCATAGAGGTAGTTGCATCAGCTACACATTTCCCCCAGAAGCTATATTGCCTTTTGCAAATCCAATGAAACTGAATCTCCTTATTTACTCTTCAGACTAGAGCTCATCTTACCCCGATTACCTCAAGCTACCCTGTTGACGATGACGGTCAGAACTTTGTGTACGACCAACCATCATTTTCTCTACTTTAAGTTAAAACAGGAAAAAGGCTTACCTCTACTGTTACAGTAAGCTCAAATAATATCTTTCTCAAGTAGCCTCAAGGGTCAAGAGGAGAGAGAAAAACAAGAGTGGAGGAATGATTGATGGCTTTACCCCCTCTGGTTTTGAGATTCATACTCTGTAACAGATCTAACGCACACCAGATGTGAGAGGTGTGTGTTTTTATGTGTGCATGCAAGAGAGAAAGAGACTGGCCTCAACCATCCTGTCCAGGTCAAGCATCTCTTTCTTAAAAATTAATATAATCAATAGTTATCTGCAATCAAAAGTGGGTGTGTCTGGCTTGAAGTCTATTACATTACTGCAAATACAGTGTTGCTTATATTCAACCGTACCATCTGCAAATAAATGATTGCAGACAGTTATTTATATTCTCTGCCATTATCATTGCCCAGAGCTATGTTTGGATACAAAGGAAGTGGGTTGGTTGTTTGTTATACACTTCCTGTAAACAATACAGTTTTTCATTGAAGTGAACATGTTGTAATGAGTGTGCATAGCATATGAGCAACCAGACTACAACCAAAGGTATTATCATTACTTCCAGGTTAATATCTAGCTAAATTAATCCAGTAACAACACATTTTTGACTGTGTTAGGCCAATTTGCTGAGAGGGAATTTAAGTACTGTTCCCTTCATGTTGTATCATGGTTTATATTAGGTTTCAATGTGGTTCAGGACAGATTATCAAAACATCCCTTGATAAAACACAGTGGATTTATTGTGGTTTCTGCTGAAGGAAAGAGAACATGGATACAGTACATCCTTATGATTCTAATATGAGCAAATAAATAGGGAGACGATGGCTATTTTGAGAGCAGGGAAAAGGACCTTGACTATGTTTATCAAGTGTGTCTCTGTGTGAAACAAGCTTGTGAATGTGAATGTGAATGTGAATGTGTGTGTGTGTGTGTGTGTGTGTGTGTGTGTGTGTGTGTTAGTGTGAGAGCCTTTTCCATAGGCGTGTCCGTCAGGCCACCAGTGACCCTCAGATTCCCTCCTGTGTAACGTCATGTCACTTCCCTCCTTTGTTTCCCCGCTCACGAGGACCTTTCTAAAAATGTCTTTTTGTTTAAAGGTTCTCAACAGCCCTCCTTCCTCCTTAGCTTGGCAACCCTGTGAGTGTGTGTGTGTGAGAGCGGGCGTCGGAGTGTGTTTGTACATTAGTGTTTCCCTATATAGTTAGTCCCCAAAAACAGGAACTGTTGAGATGCAGATGAGGATGCTGAAGGGTGTGTATTTTCCTCTCCGGTTCGTACCTATATACAGTCTAGGATCCTGTTTCATAACACACTCTGGATGTGGTGAGGTGCAGGGGATTTGATTTGGATTGACACATACACACTCACACATGATGTACCTCCCATGGTGTGCTGTAGGATTCACCTCTGCACAGAGTAACCTCTGGTCCTGACCACAGCCGTGTTGGGATCTTAGCGTCTCCTGAGGCTCTTAAGGAACTGTCAATTATATTCTGACAGGCATGATGTAATGCTCTCTCTGAGTCACCATGACTATATTGAAATGTTGCGGCAAGAATACAATGTAATAATGTTTAATGTTATAATTAAGACTTTAACATACTGACAGTAGAGACACATTTTAAAAATGTATTTTAAGTCCAAGGGAAGCACACATGCTTTTCTACTACAGCGGCACAACAATAAGAATCTGTAGCTATTTGAGCAGAGATCTAGGATGCACCAGGCGGGAGCGCTGATTAGTGGATCTCAGGGGAGCAGCCCGGAGCAGCCCGGACCAGCCCAGCCCAGCCCAGCCCAGGCCCTGCCCATGGGATGCAACCATGCAGGAAGGACGACAGTGATGGTGATAAAAACAGAAGTATGTGTTGTGTCCAACATATGTCATTAGCTTCCAAATGACCCCAAAGACCAATATTAATCTGGTTGAGTTTAGATTAACTAAATCAACTTGGTTGTGGTTGAAGAAGGTTCCTGAAAAGGGTCATCGAATTACAACATCTTTTTAAAAAGCTGGTTAGTTGAAAGCAAATATTAAGTTAAACTTAATGTTTCAGTTCTTTCAGTAAAGAGAGATTTTTTTGGAAAAAAAACGTTTTTAGAAAATGTATATAGGTGTTTTGCTACATTTGAACAATTAACCAGTGCCATGTCCTGGTGAAAGGGGTCTCTTCCAAAAAGTGTTTGAATATTAGTATATTTCACCAGGAAAGAAGGAATATATCAGAAAGGAGACTTGCAACATACTGAAAAAGCACTATCAATATAGATATTGTAAAAACTGTGTCTACACTGTTAATAATAATAATGCATTTTATTTATGGGCGCCTTTCAAAGCTCTCAAGGACACCTTACAGAGCATGATTAAAAACAAGCAACAAAGAAGATCACACAGTAATACAAGACTTAAAAACAACAATCAGTTTAGAAAAATTATTAAGATATTGAATATGCCAGTTTAAAAAGGTGTGTTTTCAGGCTGGATTTGAAGGTTGAGAGTGAGTCCATATTGCGGATGTCTTGCGGGAGAGAGTTCCAGAGACGGGGTGCAGAGTGGCTGAAGGCTCTTGACCCCATGGTGGTCAGATGGGCAGAAGGTACAGTGAGTTGGAAGGCAGAGGAGGATCGGAGGGCACAAGAGGGAGTGTAGGTGTGAAGGAGTTCAGAGAGATATGGAGTTGCAAGAGTGTGAAGGGCCTTGAAGGTGAGGAGCAACATTTATCACCTCGTGTCCTCATCTGTCTTCTACGGTCCACTCCTTTACCTCTTCATCAAGTAGTTTTCATTCACTCAACAGAGGATCCTGTCTTGGATACCATCCGGAAACTCTATCCCCACCAAGCAGCTTCCCCACGCAGCTTCTTAAAGGGCATCATCGCCCATTGCTCTATTTACAGGCCCGTGACTGTGTGTGTGTGTGTGTATTCCGGTATCACGGCTCTGAAATAGCTCTGTCAAAGAAAGTGCCAGGAGCCAGGCAGGCACCAGACCCACTCTCTCACGGATGTCCACCTTAACCTCCAGCGACAGCCCCACTCAAGACTATCACACAGAATACAGAATGAAATTTCCATATGCTCAGAAGTAAGAGATGAGAGAGAGAAGAGACAGTAGGAGAGGAAGAGGAGAAGGAAGTTCAAAATTAAGGGAAGGGAAGTGAAAGGACGACGAAAGGGTGAAAAGCTGTGTTGAGTCTTTGTGAAGTGGAGACTCCGGGGGTTTGGAGCACAGATAAAAGGGTTTGTTGTTTGAAGATCTGTTTGAAAGACGATTTGACACATCGCTGAGGCTTTGCTGCACTTGGCATTTGAATAACATTCTCATGGTCGGAGCCTGGACCAGAAAACTGACCCCTTGATCAAACCATTTACTGCCACCCACTGATCTCAGATAATTTACTTGAGACCCCCACTACGCCTTTTCAAGCCAGATAGGACCGTTTTATTCCCTGGCAATCTGCTGCTGTCCACCTCAATCCAAACTAAACACACTTTAAAAGCAGGAGCCAGAACACAAACTCATACGCTAATGTCACACACATTGTCACACACATCACACACACACACACACACACACACACACACACACACACACACACACACACACACACACACACACACACACACACACACACACACACACACACACACACACACACACACACACACACACACACACACACACACACACACACACACACACACACACACACACACACACACACACACACACACACACACACACACACACAACCACGCACAAGCGCACACACGAGCGCACACCACTCTTGTTTGTGTGGCTGGCTATGGATCAGAGGACATCAGTGCTGCAGCACTAACACAAACCTTTTGAAAAAGCAAACTCCTGTGGGAGCTTTGAGTGAGGGCCCATCGATCTATCCACAGCAGTGAGATAACACAGGGACTGAACCCAGATACCCAACTTATTTGCACACACACACACACACACACACACACACACACACACACACACACACACACACACACACACACACACACACACACACACACACACACACACACACACACACACACACACACACACACACACACACACACACACACACACACACACACACACACACACACACACACACACACACACACACACACACACAAAAAGCTTGCCACTGGCTAAACCCTTCAACTCCCATAAAGTCACAGGGCCCCTGGGCTTTGATCATTCTTGGCCAACAAAAGACTGACTAATGACTTATCAACAGAAACATGCAGCTTTTATATTGTTTGTCATTGTGCTGCTAAAAGGGGGGAACACAACAAGTTGACTCTTTCTGCAGGAACATTTCTTTCGTTCCACTTGCAACTTTGTCCAGATATAAGTTAGTACAGAAGTAATTCAATATTTCTTACTTCTGTGTATAACAGTACAGCTGCTGCTACCCTTGTCTCATATTTTCATGAAGGGGAACTGCCAGAGGAATGTTTTGGATCCGTGTTGTCTGTAGTGACCTCTACTTTGAGACGGTCTTGGAAGGCAGGATTCCCGGTTATTGAATCTGGAGAACATAGGGTAAAGGCCTCGGGGCCGGCGGGGAGTGTTTGCTCGTAAATGATCCGTGCGGAAGTAGGAGGTGTATTTTCAGGAATCTGCTGGTTTTAATATACAATTGTTTATGCATCATTCTGGGGTATGTGTGTGTTCATTCTTCTGGAATCTGAGTAATTGTTTGCGGTCAGGTCCCCTTAATCTCTGCTTTGCAGGAGGATTCAGTTTTATGAACTCAGATTTTAAACTATCCACCTGTTTTTTTTCATTGGTGCTTAAAACAACAAAACACTACCAGAATCAATGTCCCGGTCACTCACTGGTAAACTGGTTAGCTTAAGCAGGTGAACATTATGTCAACATTAGTTTAGAGCATGTAAGCATGCTGACATTAGCATTTAGCACAGCTGTGGGTAAGTACAGCTTCACACAGGTGCTAGCATGACTGAAGATTCCTAATCTTGTTTCAAATGTCATTCATCAATGCTTTCAACACCACAAACATCCTTTCATTCACTTCTATAATATCTGGGTGCATGGGAGCAAATATTGCAGATGCAGGTCTCTAAGAACCTGGGCAAATCAAAAAATCTAAATGTTTATTCGGATGAAACAAAAAAGTGTGTTGCAATAAGCATAATATAAAGAATACAGATGGAAAAACAGAAAGGGCATTTTCTGTGATGGGGTGTTTGGTGTAGGGGGGTAGGATACTGACTCTGGGTTCAGAAGTCTGACGTCATTGTTTTGCTGGGGTTTGACAGATAGGATTTCCTGTCAGCAGGTTGTGTACCTGTTGCCCTGTGGGGGGGGGGGGGGTCTTGACTTCAAACACTCTTGTTTTCCTCTGTGCTGCACAAGTATTGTCTTCTTTTAACCCTTATGTTTGTCAGGGTAATCTTCGAGGGCGTCAGCAGGGTATGATTTGAAGGTAAACACATGGACAGGCACGTGTCCTCCTGACACAAAGAGGAAAGAAGAGAAAGGTAAGAAGACTCCCCTCCATCAGCCCTGTGGTTCCAGGAACAGTTCAGACCTGTCACTCAGCGTAGGCAGGGGTCCTCCAGCGCACACAAACACATCCATGCTTCCACCTTCTGTGCTCACACCACGCGCACCTGGTTTAGTTTTGTGGGGTCAGAGGTGAGGTATACATGGATCATTATCATAGGTCATACATGAGGCAGGCACAGAGCATGGATGGCTGATACTTAACAGAAACACGCACAGCGGATCTCACAGCAGTTATTCTGGGCCTCGGGTTAGGCCGCTCTTTTGATTGACACTGCTCATTTGGCCGGGCCTCAGCACATATTTATTACTTTCCTATCATCAGCTGATAAGAGATCTCTCAGTGAGGGGGGTGGAAAGCTTTAAATATTGCAGTACAGTAAGTCTCCCCATCCCCTCCCTGGTGACTAAACTGTTGGCTATGAGTTTCTCCTGGAGTGGGCTACAATGCCTCCTGTTGGCATTCACATTAAAGGCTATTGTAATAACTCATGAATGCCCCCACACACGTGGATTACCTCACAATATCACAGATTAATCATGTAGAAAAAGCAATAACATTTGGAGTTTATCGTCTTTTCATTTGTTACATTTTATACATTGAAAGTTCATGATGAATTAAAACACACTGCTCCATGTCTTTGTTAGAAAAGTCTCTGTGGGACTTTTCCATTCCACGATTACTAAAGGACGTTTCACATTACGTAGATCAGGTTGAGTGGAGTTCATGTCAGTGTGAGCTCATAAAGAAAGCATAATTTCACATTGTGTTTATTAGTTTATGCAACTGCTATTGTTTTGGTCATACTCCCTCTCCAGGCGCACACGTGTATCATTTCTTCCTTGTGTGTGTGATTGCAAACGTAATTTAACTCTTCTCAGCAGGATTCATGGATCAATCCCCAGGTTTCTGCAATTGATCAGTTCTTGTGTAAGAGCTAATGTCAGCACTGCAGCACTCCATCATTGACTTGGCTGGCTCAGCTAAGATAAGTCAGTTTGTATAGAATCACATGGGGACACAATTAGTTCAAAGTCCTGTTTTTTAATTATGCAGTCTGATGAGAACAAACTACCTCCAGACGTTCAATCAGAGATGCAGCACTGATGTTGGAGGGTCTGGATTCACTTACATTGGCATCCACATTTGCATCACATATACAATAGGTGTCTGAGATGTCTGTATGCAATTACAGAGGTTCACGCAGTTGAAGCTATGGGCGTTCAGACCCAAAAGTGCCTGCTTTAAAACAATGCGAGGTGCTGCGTCAGTGGGGTTTGTTCAATCACTTGTTGGTGTAATTGATAAAGAAATGTTGGTTTGCATAAGAGAGTCTGAAATCTTATCAGAAACCACCTTTGAAGATTATATGAATATGATACAGGACTCTCAGGAAATGTATCAGTGACAATCACTTTAATTTTTTGCAAGGTGAACAGTAAAAATCTAACAGAAAGGTCAAATGTTGAGCCAGGTTAACCTTTCATCCCATTATCCCACGTATCTATGTCCAAGCACAATTCTTGAGTCAATATATTTGTGTCATTCAAATCAATGAGGAATCAGTATTTATTTCAAACAGGGCTTATTTGAGTGATTGCTGACATGCTGCGTATTGCAGGCTGTGCCAGACTGTTGGTATTAGGCCATAGGTAATTTAGACTGATTATTAACTAAGAATTGATTGATCACATTATTAAGTTATTGCGCAACATTAGGTGAATGCAATAGACAAAATACATCAGACAGAAAAAAAACACATGACCTGTCTTGACACACTGACCCAGGAACCTTTGCCCTCCAGCGGGGTCCAGTGTCCGGTCCACATTAACCGGACCTCATGCCAGCCTCTCCAGAGGTTTCATTCAGCCCTCAGCCTGACCTCAGGCCTCCCCATGGTAGAGGGTCTTATCTCATGTTTATGTTCTCTTCAGTTTACATTTATCAGTTTCCTCCAGGCCTTATTACACGACAGGATTACAGAGACCACTGTGAAGGAATAGCGGTGTGTATTAGGTGTGTCTGTGTACCTAGTGTATGGATGGATAGGAGGATGAATGGGAGATGAGTGGAAAGTAAATGAACAGCAGATGTGAGCTGTGCATGACAGCAGGACACACACACACACACACACACACACACACACACACACACACACACACACACACACACACACACACACACACACACACACACACACACATGCAACTTGTTTTTTTTTAAGATATATCTTTTATGATTTACACTCTAACCCCTGCACCTGAAAGTCATCCTTCCCTCCTTTCCCTCTTGGTATAAGTGCCCTCCATACAAATGTATAAAACAGGTGCGTGCGTGTGTGTGTGTGTGTGTGTGTGTGTGTGTGTGTGTGTGTGTGTGTGTGTGTGTGTGTGTGTGTGTGTGTGTGTGTGTGTGTGTGTGTGTGTGTGTGTGTGTGTGTAACTTCTGAGTACATGGCACTTTTGAGAATGGGCAAGAAGAGAGGAAAGATGGAGGAAACAGATAAGTTAAATGGACCGAAACTGGAGTAAATCCTAAGAGAGGGAGAAAGAAAGGTTGTCAGGAATGGAAAAAGAGACGCAGTGAAACAGATGTGGAGGGAGAATGTGGAGGGTGAGGAGGAGTGGAGCTGGCATCATTACAGGACACAGGTGTGTTTTTATTATGAGATAGTGTTTCTTTGAGATAAGCACACTTTGGCAAACTATATCACCAACAAAGCCCTCCACATCGCTCACAGTGCTAACCAGAGATAGGCTGACATCCCTACTGGGACCTCAGGGCTGAGAAAACAGAGTCCAACACAATTACTAAGCCCCTGAGAGAGTGAGTGAGTGAGTGTGTGTGTGTGTGTGTGTGTGTGTGTGTGTGTGTGTGTGTGTGTGTGTGTGTGTGTGTGTGTGTGTGTGTGTGTGTGTGTGTGTGTGTGTGTATACTGACCCGGCGATAGGAAGAAAAGACGATGGAACAACATATGAGATCATCCTGACTCCTTCACTGACAAGTGTTTTATCACTCAGCCCTCGAGGGCACACCCGCTCCCTCTGAGGGGGCTCTGCGAAGAAGAAGGTAACACTTAGTTTGTTTTCCTCGTTAATGCGACACAAGAAAAGGGTCATTAGATTTAACTGCCTCAGTATGTGGTGCTGAAGATAAGGTGTTACATTGTGTGTGTGCTCGCACGTGTGTATAGGTACGATGGTGGTATTTCAGGGGCCGGTCTGTCACTACGTGGCATCAAGGTATTGAAATTCAAGGACTTTGTTATGAAGGCCATCATATGATGATGATGATGATTATATTGCACACCATCTTTCTTTGGCAATTTCTGAATCTTTAACCTTCAGTTCCAACAAGTCCTCCAAATGATGACTCATACTTTGTTTCTCCATGCAACCATAACACACACTGAGCCGTTTTCTGATCCGACTCTTCAATAAACAGGGCGGCATTTTTAGTTTGTGCTTTCCAACTATCTGTTTCATGATGTTACACTTGGTTAGGTCACATTTACACACAATTTCCTAAAGAGGACACAAGCAAACCTCAACGCTGGATGTGACGAGCTTATAAATAATGATGCATGATATATAAAAAACTCCAACGCTTCAAATTGAACATGCAAACCTCAAATTGGCATTATTTGCTATTTCCAAAAATGCTAAACTTTACTTTTTAAAGGGGAAATAGTAACTTTATTTACTTAATTTTACAGTGGTAACGCTGAAAATATATTTACTTTTTCTTCTCCTTAGTTTTCAGTACAGTTTATTTAAATGCATGAACCCAATGACTTTAGCAGTGTTAGTTCTCATTCATAACACTCCGTTCGATGTCTCACTATGGATGCGCCTCATCGCGGAGCAAACAGAAGCATCAATCTCATTACGCCAATCCTGATTGGCTGGTGATCTTGACATCAGCGTCAGGGAATCCACCCCCTATAAGTAGCTTGCGCTACGTCGCATGCGTCATTCAAACACCTCTTCTCGCTTCAGAGCACATCTCGATGGTAGCCGGGCTAGCTTAACAGTCCACAGACTGAACCCAAAGCTAACTTTCGGTCGACGGGCGCTCGCCGGCTACTCTTCTGCTTCGCAAGAAGACTGTTAATGCTAACACACCAGTTAGTATTACAATCGACCTCGCCGTTCCTTTCCACGGAAATTAAGGTACGGTTTTGATTTTTTCAAGCTAACAACACACCTGTTGCTAGCTTGCTTTCCCTCACTACCGACACCACGGTAGCGAGGACGTTTTTTCTTTTTCTCTCACAGAGGAGGAAAAGATTAAAGAATATTAACACACCAGTTCATGAGAAAAAAATCTACACCGTCCTTTTTTTCTCCGGATTAAGGACAGGTTGGAAGAATTTTTTTTTCTTCTCGACAACGTACCTGTTACGAGCGGGTCCTCTCCACGCCACGCGGCGAACAAGATGGACGCCTCTCTCCCTCACACCAGAGGAGTCAGGGACTCGGAGGCTCGGCTCTGCGGCTGCGGGTTGAAAATATCAGGCACAGACTAGGCTTGTTTGAGACACATTGCGGCTCGCCTCGAAAGTAGACGAGAGTAGCCGATCGCAGCCGGGGGAGGTGTCAAAAAGCTCGCCTGAAGTCGGACAGCTCCGAGTCGGCTTCTTCTTCATCTTCTTCTTCGCATTCTTCTTCTTCTTCTCTCGGTTTTTTGGCGGATTGCAAACAACTTTAAGGTGCATACCGCCAACTCCGGAGTCGGCTTGACTCGGTTTGCATTTATAAAGAATGCACACATGTGTTTAATCGTTAATGTCAGATATGTACTAAGTAAATACATTTGTTCCTGCTCAAGATTAGATTCAACTTTATTGTTATTGCACAGATTACAGGTATTGAGACAACGAAATGCAGTTTAGCTTCTAACCAGGTACAACAAGCAGTAAAGTTAAAAGTAATGTACACAATCTACAGAATAAAATATAGAATGAATTGAATGATGAATAAACAGTGAGGGGTATGACTACACTAGATATCAGCCTGTGAGCAGTATGAACAGTGTGTATGAATATGCTAAGATATATAAAGTATGAAAACGGTAAGCAGTATAGTATAAAATATATAGATATTAATTTCGTGATGATAAACATTGTGGAACAATGATGAAAAATGGGAATGGATGTGGCGACGTAAAACTGACACAAAACAACAACACACTTTTGCCAGCCAATTGGAGAGTTTCATCAGCAGCACGTGGTAAAAACCACCAATGAGCGCTCAGCTCGAGATACCAGCGAGTCGTTTCCCATCAAGCATTTCGCTTCCGCAGCTCGTGGAGAGCAAGTGCGCCAACTCGCCTCGCCTCGCTCACAAGGCTGCGGGCGTCTTTGTCCCGCGAGATTTCAAAGTCTCATGTGGGCGAGCCTCCAGAGCAAGTCGGACAAAATGACTAACCATCATGCAACGCACGAGCAAGACGTTGATCGCAACTGCGCAGGTCTGCGCAGGTCTGCGCAGGTCTTACTTGTCTCAAACAAGCCTACTCACACCAGGCCTGCTCGTCCTGCCTCGGGCTGGAACACGCCCAGGCAACACACTCTCACTCCCTAAGCGTCCAATAGCGACGTTTGGTCAGTGTCCGTGGCGTCCAATTTTGACGCTCCTAGTCTCCTTCAGCGTCATAAAGGGACGCAAATAGCTTTCAACTGATTGCAATGTATTCCCATCTGCGTCGGGATTTGACGCTCATGGAAGCACGGCATTCGTTTATGCCGGCTGCCCTTAAAGGCAATGTGAGCATCCATTCCCATTGGATAACGGAGAATTTTACACCCGGAAGTAAGTACTCCTCTTACTGTCGATTGATTTTACAGTGATATCTGCACTACTCATCGACTAAAAAACACCAGATTATCCTTGTTAATTACACAACATTGATTGGTTTAAATTGTGTGCAATGCTTTTGTATTTTTCCCCTTCGATTCGGAGAAACAAATATGTGTTCTGAGTAAAGGATGGCAGAAGACACTACACTACCCAGAATCCCCAGCTATCGTTTGGCCTACACCATGTGCTCTGTTTGACAAACCCCGTTTTTTTCACCATTCATTCCGATGGCTGGCGTCTATGTCACGTGATCTTCAAATTTCTCCCTGCAGAAAAAGAAAACATGGGCGAAATTCGTTTTATTCTCGGTAGAAAAGGTCTATTTTAAAGTTAATTTGGCCATTAAAATGCGTTTTGATGTCATTTGATGCGAGAAATATGAGTTGTTATTTCAGATTATGTGTGCAGTGGATGTACATGATCTTTAGTTTGCTAGTTATTACGAAGATTACTTCAGTAAATCGCGACGTTTTCATTGTTACCAAGGTGGTTGCTAGGGACGCTGCTATCGATATTATTTCTGTTATGTTGTGTAACTGTTTAATGGTGTTATCTTTATTGCTACCCCCTTCCCCGTCAATGTATAGTGTTGGTCCACAGCCTAAACATATTAGTTTAACAAAATCCGCATCTAAAGATAGCTTACGTTATTTCCCCCCTGTGCAATTCCAGTCTCACATCTCAGAGCACATCGTCATTAACAAATACCGGAAACAGACCAAAATAATAATAATACCTTATTCCGAGTGTGCTTGCTTTTCTCTTTGAAAGTCATCACATAACGGCATTGTAATACACGGTTCGGCTGCATTACATATTACATATCTGCCGTAGTTCTGTATTTATAGAGCCCTTATGAGAAGACAAACATGAGGAACTGAAAACGTGACGTGGATCATAAATATATCAGCCATTAAACAACATCTTACATTTCTTTTCACACAATACGTCTCCTTGCAGTATCAACACTAATTCGGCTCACTTTTATATTTGATCCAATTGGTAGATAGGCTGTATTTACACCATAAAGGTGCACAGATGATATAAAGAGACACCTGGTGGTAAAAGCATGTTATTGAATTTCAATATTTTTATTATTAGATATTAATACGATCCCTATAAAGTATTATAGGTATTATATTCATTACTCGTTATTCTCTACTAATTGTTAATTAAAGACTGTATGTAATGACTATTTTGCACATCCCGTTCAAGATTTCAAGATTGTCTAAGGTTTATTGACATATCATATAGGCCTACACAACTGTGGTGTAGTTCTGCACTGAATGAAAAACTTGGGTCGCAGGTTCCTCAACAGTGCATTACAAGACATCTATCAATATTTGTGCATACCTCCAGCAATGTTAACTATGTTGAAGCACTTATTTTAACTGATATTATACATAATGTATTATACATATAAGATGTATGTAGATATTTCATCTCCGGCCTTGTCAGGTATTGAACAATCAATAAATAAATAACACAGAATTGTTGAATATAAAACACAGAATTTATGTGATTATACTAAATGATTTTCAAATAAACACAACTGCATATTTAACTGTTACACATGCTGATGTAACGCAAATGTTCCAACTTGGGATCAATAAAGTATATCTTATCTTAAGCTGATCGATGGCTACTGCCATATTTGCACAATGTGCCTCTGAACCTTGACAAGTGCACATTTCAGGCTTATCAATTAATGTAATGTACTGTTATCACAGGGGTCACACACATAAGACCAGCTGTTAAATAAAGCTCTTCTGACCTTAGCTGGCATGTGGGTATATATATTAATACTGCCCATATTGGGCACAAGCAATTTTCACCCATTTATTAATTATATGTTTTAAATGTGAGTGTTTCCTGTCCCCTAAACCTCCAGGGATGTACACAGTTGAATACTGGCAACTTCTTATTATGGGAAATACGAAAACGTCTTTTAAAACTACAACTCCCAGTAGAGACGTGCCATAGAGAACATGTTGCGAAACAGAATAGCCAGCATGTGTAGTTCTGGGGACGGGGTGGGGGAGGGGGGGACGCGGTGGACCCGTTCAAATCCAGTTTTGGACAGTCTGCCGTGGTTCCATCCCATTTCAAGTGCTGTTCGAGAATCGGCTTAACCCTCGGAGCACACTCTCCAATCACAGAGCTTGAGGACTATCACGGGGTTTGTCAAGAGCACATGGTGTAGTCCAAACGATAGCTGGGGATTCTGGGTAGTGTAGTGTCTTCTGCCATTTACTCCTGGGAATGGACGCTCACATTACCTTTAAGGGCAGCCGACATAAACGAATGCCGTGCTTCCATGAGCGTCAAATCCCGACGCAGATGGGAATACATTGCAATCAGTTGAAAGCTATTTGCGTCCCTTTATGACGCTGAAGGAGCCTAGGAGCGTCACAATTGGACGCCACGGACACTGACCAAACGTCGCTATTGGACGCTTAGGGAGTGAGAGTGTGTTGTCTAGAGAGAGAGATCCTCTCACTTCTAGAAAAGAGGGCTATATCTATAGTACCCGCCGAGCAGAGTCAGAGCGGCTTTTATTCCAAGTATTTCCTCGTTCCCAAACGGGGAGGGAACGGGATTCGGCCAATACTAGATTTGAGGGTTCTGAACAAATATCTAAAAAGATACAAATTCAGAATGCTCACTCACACATCTCTGCTGCGTCTCGTGCGACAAAACGACTGGTTTACATCAGTCGACCTGAAAGATGCGTATTTCCCTTTATATATACAGTCTATGGCATTTCCACATCCCAGTATATTACCCACACAGGAAATATCTGAGGTTCGCATTTCAGGGGATCTGTTATGAATACAGAGTGCTTCCCTTCGGTCTGTCTCTCAGTCAACCTGATCTCACCAGAATGCGTGACTCCACCACGACTCCTTAACACTGCATTGCGTGGTGGACTCACAAACTTTGTTACATTTACGTGTCTGCACCACGCAAACAACCCCAATGTAAAGTGAATGAGGCTCTTTTGTCGTGGTGCACACACGCATTTCTACAACGTCCTGCAGTGAGCTTTTATTCTATAAAACGTTTTTAAAATCTACTTTATAGCTTGTAGTAACTCACGGGAGGCTTCCTTTATTTTATTTGTATTCATAATAATTTTTATTTTTCGTCAGAATGTATTATGGTGCATTATTTACGATTTTTTATTCTCAAAAAACAGTGCATTGTGTGTAATACAACTGTGATTTTTATTAAATTAGTTAGTTTTTAAGGAAGGCCAGAGCTTCAGCTGTGTCCAATAGATTGTTCCCTTTAGTTAACGTTTTTTAAAAGAACATTATATTCCTATTTGATCATGTCCCATTTATTGTATTACGGAGAGCAATGTGAGCGTCCATAACGGAGGATTTTACACCCGGAAGTAAGTATTCCCCTTACTGTCGATTGATTTTACAGTGATATCTGCACTACTCATCGACTCAAAACCACCAGATTATCCTTGTTGATTACACAACATTGATTGGTTTAAGTTGTGTACAATGCTTTTGTAATTTTCCCCTTCGATTCGGAGAAACAAATATGTGTTCAGTTTAGGATGGCCGAAGACACTACACTACCCAGAATCCTCAGCTATCGTTTGGGACTACACCATGTGCTTTGCTTGACAAACCCCGTGATTTGTCCTCAAGCTCTGTGATTGGATGTTTACGGAGCCCCTAAAGGGACATGGAAAAAAAAAAAAAGAGAGAGACAAAAGAAAATAAAGTCAGGATAACGGATTCGTTTCTCGTGCGCACGAGAAACGCATCCGTTATCCTGACTTTATTTTTTTTTGAGAAAGTTACCGATGCACCAAGGAGGAAGTGGAACACGAGACAACCATTTCATTGCAGACTTTTATGTTTACGTGGGGAAATGACAGTGCATACATTATTTGAGATATATTTTGAAGTCAGACTTAATTGTATGGACATTTCGGCCAGGGGTGATAGAGCTATTGGTTTAAGCACCGGATTGGCAAAAAACAGGAGAGTCTGTAAACCAGTCTGCTTTATTGATCTATGAATTATGTCCGTGACTCTCAGAGTACCTGCTGCCCCACAGCTATCACACACACACACACACACACACACACACACACACACACACACACACACACACACACACACACACACACACACACACACACACACACACACACACACACACACACACACACACACACACACACACACACACACACACACACACACACACACACACACACACACACACACACACACACACACACACACACACACACACACACACACACACACACACACACACACACACCGGTACCGAAGTGGGCTGCCCGTTGACAGTTTACGTGGGCTGGGCTGGGTGCGAGTACCGGGCTGATTTTTAGTCCCAGTCCGCCCATAGCTGTTCAATGAAGGTAAACACAGTGTAGGCGGTGCGTAAAAGCTCTTTGAGCGCTGGTGCTGCTCTTCTCTGAGTTACACGTCCCGCTGCCTCCTGGAGTGACCACACACCCCTGGCCGAAATGTCCTTAAAGTGAAGTCTAAGTACGATATATATCTCAAATAATGTATGCACTGTCATTTCCCCACGTAAACATAACAGTCTGCAATGACATGGTTGTCTCGTGTTCCACTTCCTCCTTGGTGCATCGGTAACTTTCTCAAAAAAAAATAAAGTCAGGATAACGGATTCGTTTCTCGTGCGCACGAGATACTAACCCGTTATCCTGACTTTTTTTTTTCTCCCTCTGTTTTTTTTTTTTTTTTTTTCATGTCCCTTTAGGGGCTCCGTAGATGTTGGAGTGGCAGTGCGAGAAGTTTACGCTGAGCGACAAACAGCATTTTGAAATGGAATGAAACCCATCGACGGCACACTATTCAAAACAGGAATCGAACTGAAGTGGTCAGACGATGTGGGCCGGCCGGTAACCGGCAGGGCTCGACATTAAATGGCCCGCTGGCCCAGGAAGCACTATTTAGACACCCCAGGCCAGCATAAGGTACTTTTCACTTGCCCCTTGCTAGCAATTTAGTTAAATTGTTTCGTTTATCAACGCTACAACATAACGTTCCGTGAGTCGGTTGTCGTTGTTGTTGGGTAAAAAGAAAACAGCTGTTCTCGCTGCGCTCCTTCACTACAGACTATCGCGCCACCTAACCATTCGCCAAATGTTTTTAATACCAGCGGTAACCGGTCAAGCGCCTGGCAAAACACAATCTTCAAATAAAAGAAAGTCACTGGAGGAGTTAAAGGAGAGTGACATGGAGTATGAGAAGAAGAGGGAGAGAAAGTTTCAGCCAGCTTGATCGATGGAGTTGGCTGCAGTGACGCGTCCTAAAACCCTTTTATAATCTATCGATTCGATTTATGATTCGAAAATTATAAAAGTAGGGTAGACATGTGGAGATGATCCGGCTGAACAAAACAAACGTGCATTTATCAAACAAGTTTGTTTTCCACAGACCTTATTTCCAGCTATTTTCCAAAACCCTTGTCGAGGGAACCAGCAAACTTACTTCCTGGTTTTAGGACGCGTCACTGGCTGCACCTCTCAATATGATGGCAATATAAACAAGGTCTTCTGTCGGCTCTGTACATCAATGCCGACCTATGCTGACAAGTAAGTGAAGAGTAGACAATATAAAGGTATTGGCGAAATGTCCCAGCAGTTTAGGATAATGAAGGTTCAGGTTCTAATCAAATCAATTACATAGCCATTACATGTCTAACTCCTAATGACAGGAAGGCAGAAAGTGCAATACAAATAATAATAATAGCAGACATTTTTTAACAATGACCACAATATCATTATTTTAATAAACCAAATATGAACAATTGAGGAAAATGAGGAAGAACTGATGATTAAAATATTGTAGTACAAGTAGTAATGTAGTTAGTGCATACATTACTATTGCAACAAATGTGTTAATTTTCTTCATTATTAGTCGATTTTTTTTGGACGAATGCTCCGGGCCAGTGATTACAATGGTGGGGCCAGTGATAATACAAGTCCACCGGCCCGGAGGTATGGAGCGGCAGACGTCTCCTCTCTCTGATGCCCCTTTCACACCAGCGCTTTTTCAGCTCCGGCTCGGAAAAGCGCCGGTTTTTCCTGTTCACACCGCAGCGGCGCCGTCTCTTAGCTCCGGAATCGGGTTCACTTCCAGCTCCAAAAAATTGTTGGTCTAGAGCAGGGGTTCTCAAAGTTTTGATGAGTGAGGGCCAATTTAGGTACCCAATATTGGATTGAGGGCCGCCCAAGAAAAAACGGAACACAAAATAATTCCATAACAAATCCTTTCTTTATTGTACTAACCAATTACCGCAACTCGCGAGATGCCTAGTTGCCATGCAACCAGTAGTCTCGCAAGCTTTCCACAAGCTGTCATTCATAATTTAGGAATGACAACCCAGGGGGCGCAGTTTTACCATTCTTAAATTCCATTCTAATTCTTACTAGATACAACCATGGAGGATTAAAATATAATGCATGCATTTCAGCGTGTCACATTAACTATCGCGGGCCGCCAGAAACATTTCCGAGGGCCGCCATTGGCCCGCGGGCCGCACTTTGAGAACCCCTGGTCTAGAGGCAAGAGCTTCGGAGCTAAGAGGTGGCGTCGCTTACGTCTCTCTTACGTCGAGGCGTGCAGGAAACAAAACCCACCTCCCCTGAACATGGGTCGACTGTTATGCCTGCCTACAAGCAGTAGTGCTTATAAACACACTTTATAAAGTCAGGCAACACTAACCAGGCTTCGTGTGATTCTGTTTATTTGTACCTTACTTTGACCATCCGTTCACAGTTATCGATCATTGTGGAGAGAGGCAGACGTGTTGTTTTGTATTATTGCAGCTATCGGATGCAAGTAGTCAGTTTAGCTTCGGTTGCTATGCTAACATCACCCGTTTGATACCAGAGAAACTTTCATAACAGCGTTGTGATACCAAACAGCGTCAATTCAGACTGACACACATTCACTTAGGCTAAGGGAACTGGGGATATGCATCAGCTGCTTGTGTGAGCTAACCGGGAGCTAACGGGAGAATAAACTCCTGTGGAAGAGCAGCACTGCAGCGGTTGGTAAATGCTGCAGAAACACATTAATAAACAATGAACCACGGCACTCTGGAGCAAAGTATAAGGTTGGAGAAGTCGTTATTCAATTTATTCTGGCTTCGTGTGATTAAAAGCAACACGATCATCGACCCGACGCAGTTCCCCGTTGTTGTTGTGAGCGCTGTAATGGCTGCCATTGGGGAGCAAATCAGCGATGTAAACTGTGACGTCATGACGCAGCAGGGGCAGCTCTGGGGCGCCAGTGGGCGGTGTGAACAGAGCGGGAGCTGAAAAGGGAAACCGGAGCTGAATCAGAAAAGCTCCCGCTCGGAGCTAGAAAGGGAAAAGCGCTGGTGTGAAAGCCGCATGAGAGCGACGCACGTACCAGGAGTGATTAACCTTGGGGCGGATCTACTGTCCAGAGGTGCACCACTATATGCAGACTGGACTCTACATCCAAGGATTGTGAGTCAGCTGTGGGTGCGTTACGGCAGAGCCGCGCGGTAGATCTGTTCGCATCAAAAGAAAATGCTCAATGTCAGCTGTTCTTTTCAATGCGCGATTTAAACGCACAGTTAGGCGTGGACGCGCTCGCGCACGTTTGGCCTCCGGGCCTTCTGTACGCGTTCCCACCCCTGGCTCTGATACCCCCAACTCTGGCCAGAGTGAGGGAACAACGCCACACACTTATCCTGATAGCTCCGCACTGGCCCGCAATGTACTGGCTGGCGGAGATATATCAGCTGCTGTGCGGGCAGCCGTGGCAGCTCCCGCTACGCAGGGACATACTGTCTCAGGCGGGGGGGGGCGATCTTTCACCCACACCCAGAGCGCTTGGCACTATGGCTCGTGAGTGGTACAATCTGAATACAGTGGGACTCCCTCAGAAGGTGATAAACACTATTCAGAGTGCGAGAGCTTCCTCCACCAGGTCTCTCTATGACTGTAAGTGGAGGGTGTTTGAGGAGTGGTGCCTTCAAAAAGGACACATCTCTTTTCAATGTCCTGTCGGGGTGATTTAATCATTTCTACAGGACTGATAAACACAGAGCTTTCTCTACGATCAAAGTGTACCTGGCTGCTATTGCTGCATGCCATGTGGGCTTTGAGGGAAAGGCTAGCCAACATTCTTTGGTCTGCCGTTTTATAAAAGGGGCTCACAGGCTCCTCCCTGTTTCCAGGTCACTGGTACCCTTATGGGACTTGGCAGTGGTTTTAGGTGGGCTCACTCGACCTCCATTTGAACCCCTGGAAGAAGCTGACATGAAGCACTTGTCACTCAAGACAGTGCTGTTACTGGCCCTGGCATCCGCCAAGCGAGTCAGTGACATTCATGCGCTATCTGTACATCCTTCATGCACTCAGTTCGCCCCAGGGCAAACGAGAGTGTTGTTGAAGCCCAACCCTGCCTTTATACCTAAGGTGGTTGGTTCATGTACCCCAATTGACATTGAGGCATTTCCTCCGCCGCTGTGTTCCTCCGGGGAACAGCAGCCGGATTTGCTGTGTCCAGTCCGTGCTTTACGCACCTATATGGACAGATCAAAAGAGTTTCGTCATAATGACCAACTCTTTGTGTCCTGGGCTAACCCTCAGAAGGGCAAGCCCGTTACTAAGCAACGGCTCTCCCACTGGATTGTGGAGGCAATTGCTTTGGCTTATACGAGTCAGGGTTTGCAGGCACCTTCGGGTCTGCGTGCTCATTCGACTCGTGGTCTGGCTACATCCTGGGCTTTGCTCAAGGGTGTTTTCCATCCAAGACACCAGCGGCGAGCTGGTCCTCGCCGCTCACTTTTGTCCGCTTTTACAGGCTAGACGTCTCTGCTCCTCGTGTGGCCCGAGCAGTGCTGGGCACCTTGTTGAGTCGGGACTCTACCTGTTAAGTTCTGGTTGGTTTGGTGAATTTCGAGATAAGCTCGTCTGGCAATACGGGAGCTACAATATGCCATAGTGAGACATCGAACGGAGTGTTATGAATGAGAACTATAGGTTACTTACGTAACCCCAGTCTCAGAGTAACATGTAGTGAGATGTCTCACCAGACGGCCCTCCTTGCTATGGTGAAGCGAGAAGAGGTGCTTATTTTGAATGACGCATGCGACGTAGCGCAAGCTACTTATAGGGGGTGGATTCCCTGACGCTGACGTCAAGATCACCAGCCAATCAGGATTGGCGTAATGAGATTGATGCTTCTGTTTGCTCCGCGATGAGGCGCATCCCATAGTGAGACATCTCACTACATGTTACTCTGAGCACTGGGGTTACGTAAGTAACCTATAGTTTTGATTACACATCACACATGCAAAAGCACTTTTCAAATTCCAACCTGGCAAATGGTGATAAATAAAGATGAAAGAAAGGTGCAGTGGTCTCTGCCACACAGAGGGAGGGAGGGAGGCAGAGAGAGCGGGGAATACAGTTCCACTTCTCCAGCTGTAGTTAACTTTCTCTAACCACAAATGTACCTTTGAAGTAAAGCAAGAAGCTTATAGGAAACATTCCCACTACTCGCAGCAAAACGTACCTCGCAGGATTCAAGAGATCCCGGAGTACCTTAACACAAATGATTTTACCATGACAAATACTCCTACTGATAAAGGAATGTATCTGCTGTAGAGAATATGGACTGATCTGTGATTCGTTTTGAGTGAGTGGTAGGTATCCTCGAGAAGTTTGCAGTCTGATGATGAAGTGAGAAAAAAGAGCGACACAAGAGACCTGCTGGTGAACTCTGCATCCTGAGTTAAACTGTTGAGTCTTTATTTAAACAACAGGAAAGCAACATGAGAGTGGGAGAGAGTTTGTCCCACAGAGAGAGAACAGTCAGCAGTTTGTGTTGAGTATCAATGGAGAGTCTCTGTCTTTTCCTTTCCCTCTGAGCACCCCTGAGGGCCGAGGATATCACTCACCCGTTCTTCCAAAGCTGGAAATAACACAGTAATTCTTACACATTTTTCTATCTGGTTTCGATCTAATTAGTCATATTTAAAGACTTAAATCAAAGAATCCATAAGTGTGACCAACAGTATGACCTGCTGCATTCCTGAAATTGCTATTTAACGCAGTCTATTGATTCAATAACTGTATAAGAGTATTTACTCGTTTAATCAGGTAAGGTCTAAGTTACAATTCTGACATTCCCTCAGATTTGTATCACGTCATGCCACAACACAGCTTATATTGTCAGTTTAAAACAAATTTTAGAGCTACTTGTTATATATTTATTTTTGTTTTATTATCTGTTATGCAGGACACATTTGCCACAGCTAACAACTTTAATGAAAGAATCCATAGCTGTAACCAACAGTGTGACATGCCGCATTCCTGAAGTTAATTGAAACATATTCTATTAATACAATAATTGCTTTTTAGCAGGAATGTTTCCTCTCATACACAACACTGTCTCTGTTGATGGTTACGTAATGAGCAGCTCGTTCTATAGGCAGGCGTTAAAACAGTATAGCTGCTGTGTGATTCCTTCTGGGGTTACATTAGGGTTGACTTTCATGCCCAGAGAAGCACATTCATACTGCAGGATGTTTACAGTGAGTGTGTGAGTGTCTACTGTGCAGAAATGTATGTGCAAAAATCCAACTGACCTATTCACTACTATGTTGTAAGTCATGTGATAAAGCGGGCCTCTTCATCGTGTCAGAGAGAGAGCAGCATGATGAGGTCATTACTGTTGGACTGGCTTGGGTTAAAAAGGGGAGAGAGAGTTAACCCGGGATAAACTGTACCCCTCAATTCACAGAACAGACGTACGAAAACACGTGCACACACATTTTTTCACCCCAACATTCTTGTTCACACATGTAGACCCATACAATGTTTGTCTATCTTCTCACAAACACATATACGTAAAAGTGTAAACACTCAAATGGGTCTTTACATGCTAATCCCCCCTAAAATCAATCATTCACGTACACACACGTACGGTCCTATGAGGCGGCAGGATATGGCCTCTCCAGGTCTAAAGCCTGTGCTGTTTTTCTTGGCACTGGACACAGCAAAGCCTGCTGGGGGATATGAAGCAGCTCTGTGGTCAAACAGAGCCGGCCCTACCCTCAGTCCTGAACACAGCAACATTTTTCAATCCATCTTCATCTCCACAACACTGAAGGGGAACAAACATAGCGCTAATGTGCAGCTAAAGTATGAAGAGGAAGGATGCTGCACAGCGACCGCACAAGGCCATCCAAACTGTCCGGCCTGCGTGCCCCTGTCTGTTAGCCGAGGTTAATCCCCTTCCCGTTTGTATAACTCTGTCCGACAGAGAACTGCTTGATGGTAGGAAACATATGGACAGTAAGACAATAGACAGTGGCAAAAAGACCTTAACAGAAACACAAAACTAACAGGGAAAAAAGTAATCCAGAGTCCTCTCTATTTCCTCTGTGCCTTTGGTACTACCCCTTTCACTTGTGTAGTCATATAGTATTCTCTATACTGGATACGATGGTGTAAAGTAAATATGTAGATTTACTCAAGTACTGTACATTTTGAGGGACTTGTACTGTACTTGAGTATATGACTCGTTTGCTACTTTGTACTTCTACCCATACTATATTTATTGAATACCTTTAGTTACTTTGCAGATTTGGATTAATTATGTGAAATGTAAACTCAAATCAGACTTTAGTTACACCTGGAGTAAATTCACAAGATCATTTTGTACTTTTACTTGAGTGGCATTTTGATTGCAGGACTTTTACTTCTAACAGAGTATTCCTACACTCTGGTACTCCTACTTTACCTAAGTACAATATCTGAGTACTTCTTTTCCACCTCTGTATCCTGCTGTTCTTTGCTGCCATCTTTTTTTGTTGTATTGTCTTGTTTCTTCCTGAATCCTTTCTTATATGCAATATTTTCAACATCCCATATTTTGCCATATGCTCTGCAGTGTTACTCCCATATTTCTCCTTTAACAGCATCTCTGTCTCCTGTCATGTATGGTGTGCATGGCACTGTGTATTTATGACTGAGGTTGTTTAAGTTTATCTTTGGATGCCAGATGTCTGAGAGCGTCAGAGTCTCGGTTTACTGTCGGGACCCTCTCTTCCCTGAGCATCTGCAAACCACAGAATATGTGTGTATTAGGTGTCCCTTATTAGTGCTGTCAGATGTTTGTGTTATATTCTTAGGTTTGCAGATGACTGTGGTTATCTGTGTTGATCCGTAAATGCGGCCGTGTGTGTGTGTGTGTGTGTGTGTGTGTGTGTGTGTGTGTGTGTGTGTGTGTGTGTGTGTGTGTGTGTGTGTGTGTGTGTGTGTGTGTGTGTGTGTGGGTGTGTGTGTGTGTGTGTGGGTGGGTGGGTGGGTGGGTGGGTGTGTGCGGGTATGTTCTGTGAGATGAAGTGCTATTACAGGCGATATGTATAGGCTGCTACATCATACTACATCTTTGGTTTCTGACTCAACCACGCTGTTCAGAGCCCTTTGATCAGCATTACAGTTTATACAGAGCTGTGGCATGGGGCAGTGGTTAAGTCATTTATTGTGATAATATTTCAAATATAAAATGTAGTTTATTTTTAGCCATGTAAGCATGTTAGAGTGTGGCTCTATGGATGGCAATGTTAGTGAGTCTGTCGGTCCAGCACTTTGATCCAGAATAAAATATTTAAAAGATTATGAAACCCGATATTTCTTACAGACATTTTCGATCTGCAGATGACGTATCCAATGTCTCTGATATGTCCGGTACTATTAACATTTTCATTTGAAAAAATACGTTGGTTTAAGACCAAATACCAGCAAAACTTAATAACATTTTAATTGGCAACAGCTGTGCATTATTTTTGAAGATATTGAGCAAATGTTAGCAAATGTTGCTATTAAAGTTAAATGCTGAACAAAAACAAATTTTTATCAAAAGACAAGCAAGTGCATCCCATATAAAAGCAGCTGGTCTTTGTCTAGCCTTAAGGGTGCACATATCAATATTCACATGTTAACAAAGTATCAAGTAAATACATGTAATATAACAACCCATTAATGCAGCTTCAAGCTACTTGCACTTGCAGCAGTACAATAAGCCAGAGATGTATGTTTCTGTAAAAACATTGTTCCCATTTTTCAAAAACCTGTGGTTGGAGTTCAAGCTTCTTAACTATATTGTATTACTCTCAGTTCTTCAGATAATTTACTTCAGTCCAAACATCCCGTTTCATTCAGCCATGAGTTAAACCATGGACAAAACATTTTTAAGAGATTTTCAAGGCCATTTTGTGGCTACGACCAAAAGTGATTATGTCTGAGTCCAAAATCATCACTATAACAAAGCATAGTAGAGTGCAGTGCCAAGTCTCTGATGAGGACAATTAGTCCTACACTCTAAAAACAAATGCCTTGGCTCAACAAAGAAAATCAAGGCAAGAGTTTGCATCGTTGTTTATTGAGTTAAGACAACTTCTAATGAAATTGTCTTAAAGCAACAAAGTTATTTGAGTTAGGGGAGAAGGCTTTTCCTCTACAATCAGAGGTGTTTTCAATTACCACTTACTTAATAATTGGTAGCATAAACACAAGTTTTTAAGTTGATTACTCCAAAAATTAAGTTGTTCCAACTTGTTTTACAGTATGATTTAAATGTAATCTTAAATTGTATGTACTTAATTACCATCATTGTGAACACACGTTTTTAAGTTGACAACCATTTATAAATTAAGTTGCTCCAAATATATTGTATTCAATAGTTTTTTTTCTTAGCTTTTTCATGTTTTTGCCTTTAAAGAAAGAAATTAATTGATTCCACTACAAAAATATTTATCTTAACTGTGGGAACTTGTCCAGGCATCTTAAGTGGGAGTGGACTTGAAATCCTTAACTCAAGGTGTAGAACAATTAAGTTATCAAGCCAATTGCATTTCAACCCGGAGAGACGTGATGTATGGAATACATATTTATTGTTACACGTCATATGAATGAAATGATTGCCATGATAATACAACAGGAGAATGGAATGGTGTTTGGCGATTAGGCCCTGGTTTGCAGGATAATCATTCAGGAGGGAAAGCACCGCTCCGATGAAATCCCCGGGGTCTAGACACTGGTGGTGGTGATAAGTAGGTGGGACCGGTCTGAAGGAGGAAGGTTGTAGCTTTGTCCTGGAGGAGACGGGAGGCGAGAGGGGTGGAGGAGGGTTGCGTGTGGTCACCTGAAATGAGAACTGACAGGAAGAAAGAGCAGGCATTTAAGGAATTTAACGTGTGCAGCAATTGGCTGCTGAGGGGTGACGCCCACGTATTTAATGCGGGGGGAGAGAGCAATAGAGTGACGTGTAAGTGACTCATTGTTAGGTCTTCCTTATTGAACTTGCGCTAAAGCTTTCATTACTTACTACAACTTGCATTTAGTTTGAAGTCAATTAACGCAGAAATCAGAGTTCAAATGACACACAATATTAAGTTGATGTAATTACCAACATTATTACGTCAACACAACTTATAAATTAATGTTTGCAACTTAAAATGTTTATCTAAATCAATTAACTCACATTTTTATCTTGCAACCATGCATTTAATTAAGTGGAGGTGAAAGGTCGCCTGAATTCGTTTTTAGAGTGTAGTCAAATGATCACACAATGCAAAAATAAATAGTAGTAAGCAACAAGGGGTAAAAGATTTGATATAAAGTCCCATACTGAACAAAAGACAGTGAACGATTACTGTATCTACTGTATGTCCTCTTGTGTTTATCAAACCAAAGGAATACATATGTACGTCCAACTTTCCTGAGATTTAGCTTCTGCTCCGACCTCACACACTATCCTGTCAAAATGTGTTTATGTTAACAAATGCATGCTGTTAAAACAATGAAGTGATTAATAGTAATGTATCAAGGCATGGAAGTAGCTCCCAGACATTATCAAACACACTTGATCTGTCTGAGGAGATCCTGCAGATCAGAACTGAAACAGACAGCTCAGTGATTGAGTTCTGCAGCACTGACTTCACAGGCAGTAGGTTACTTGGCACGTCCAGACCCAACACAGACCCAACACAGACCCAACACAGACCCAACACAGACCCTCGACACAGACCCAGAAGGAAGCCTTTGAAGCGTTCACTGTGGTTTGTAAATCGATGAAAACTTTAATGGCAGCATTGTAGCCAGCACAAAGAAAAACAAATGTGTGACTCATCTTCAAGGGCCCTGGAGTAATGGTTTCAAAATGCTCAGACCTCGAACCAGCAAGCTCAGGTTGAACAGCTTTAGGAGAGGCGAGGTTGCTGTGGAACAAACAAACAAGCATGCAGAAAACACATGTCTCTGGATCTTCCCTCAATTATTCCACCTTATGGGTGCAGCGAAACGTTATTGCATACGTATATTCCTTTAAGTTTGTTGTTGTGTGTGTGTGCTGTAGTCGAGTGAGTATGAGGCCGCAGCTTTTTAATCAATAACAGGCCAATGTAGCTTGTGGCTATCGAGAAAATGTTTATTTTGATGGATAAGCCAAAAGCGGACAGCTGGTTTGAGTTGGGAACAATACAGGAGAATCAGCCTGCATATGGTTTTGATCTAGCCCTCCCTTCTCCTCCTCAGATTCACAATCCCCTTTCTCCACCATCCCCTTTTCCCTCTCCACAGGCCACTATTGCCTGTATCTTCATTTCCTGGGATCCTGCTATGCCTCTTTTCCCTTACCTCACGATCTCTGTCTTATTTTTCTGTCCTGTCACCCTTTCTTATTCCCCCAACAAGCCCCTGATGATTGAAGCTGATAAAGTTATAAATGACTCATAGAAGTGCATCATGGTATATGGTAAAAGATTAATAGAAGAAGAAAAGTTGGGTAATCCCTGATTTATTGGCTCCTCTGGTCTATTGTGCAGTCTCTGGGAGAGCAGAGGTGCTTTTTGGCATCTGTATTATATCAATCCTGGATGTATCTGTATGGGAATGAATGAAACCGGGAATAAAAAGTACTGGTGCTCTTATGAAGACATTGCATTAATTTAGTTGAAGAGAATATCACAGGCTGCTGTGTTTGATTGTGTCCAACATGCAAGTAAAAGGCATATGTCAGCCAGATGAAACTGTGGATGTGTGGCTGCATGCATGCGTGGACGACGGGAGTGTATGTTTGTGTATTTACATGGGCCACGTTATCCATCTTGTTCTATGATTCTTCTGCCACAGTGCTGGTGGCTGCTGGGTGTTTGGTCAGCTCAGCCCTCTCCAGTTTCACTGTGCAGGCTGTGGTGCAGCGCCTCTCACTCTGTGGTCTGTCTGTGGTCAGTGGCCTCTTCACACAGCATCCACTAAAGTGTTTTCAACCCCTCAGTTTCCTGTTTCAAACCTTCATACACACGGGCACAAACATCGAAACACAAGCCCACATATGGCCATGCATGGATGGATGCACATGGGATGTAAAGCAATGTTGTACTATGATGAGCCCATTAGCTCTATGTGAGACATCAAGGGCTTTGAGGGGCATTTCCATGAAGCATGCAGTCCTCCAACATTTGTACCCTTCCTATTTAGTTTGTATGCTCCAGCCAAAGTCTGCCTTTCCATCACATGGTCAGTCAGTCAATCCATCACTTTGGTTTGGACTGAAACTTTTATATTTCCATGAGACTTTGTACAGACATACAGTACAAGCTCGAAGCTAAATCCTACTGACTTTGATGACCGATTTATATGTTTGTAGCGCCACCAACAGGTGGATATTTGGGTGGTTTTGAGGGAAATGTCTCGTAAATGTTCAATTGATTAAAATTAAATGTGAAAGAGATAAGCACAAATACATTTTAGTGCTGTTCCTTTGGTGGGAATGTGATACAACCTTGACCTGACACAATTGCAATGTGCCACCTACTTTGGAGGTTTTAACTAAACAGTTCTCGTGACCAGGTGTGCTTTGTTTACTGGGATGCAGATGATCGAAATCAATTAGCAGCTTGTTGGAGAATAAATATGGCGGTCTAACTAGCAACGATGTATGATGGGATTTTGATTTATGGGCAGGAACTTCCTCCTGTGTTTACTGTCTTGCTCCCATGCCAGACACATCCAACCAGTGGCGAGCCGTCTAGGCCTAAGATATTCTAAAAAATAATATTTGAAAACATTAAAAAAATATATATATTATTATATATATTATTTTTACCCTACTTTTTCATTAGTTTTACCAACATAACTCGATTTAATTGTATTTAAAATAACATTTCCAAATAAATAAATCCTTCGAATCTGCCTGTTCAGTTTCTGTTAGAATGTGAAGGGTTAAATGCCGTCTCTGCGAACTGTGAAGACGGGAGAGCTTGTTGGTCCCTCTCTACATTCACAGAGGGCCAGCTATAGTAATTCAACGAGAGAGTAATGTCAAATGACAGTACAATTGACCAATCATATCTTTCCTCTAAATGGGCGGGCTTTATTTTCGCGGACTTTATGACAAGTTCCGCCCGCTGTGGTCCATGGGTCTATGCAAGGGTGCAGTGACGCGTCCTAAAACCCGGAAGTAAGCTGCGCTCGTATTCCCTCGACAGAAAGCAGTGGGTTTTCTCCATAGGATTTTGGAAAATAGCTTGAAATAAGGTCTGTGGAAAACGAACCTGTTAGATAAATGCACATTTGTTCGGCCGGATAATATCCACATGTCTATCCTACTTTTATTAATATTGAATCATAAATCTAATCAATAGATTTATGATTAGCATAAGTTCGTTCATGATGGCTCACTTCAGTGATAGTGTCAGTGATGACATCGTTTGCAAAATTATTAACAGAGTCATTTTCAAGATTGAGTTACAATGATAAACTGGAGTGGCAAAGGATCAGCTGCATGACCCGCAAGTACTTCATCCAAAAGGACAGGAGGATGGACTTTGTGTTTAAGTGAAAAGTCATTTTCAATGTAGGCCGCCGTGCCGACTTAATTCATTTGTAATTGTTACTTGGCTGTGGTATGAAGTATATGCTGTGACGTAATAACTCTTCTTTTTTTTCGAGGGAAGGGGGGTCAGAGGGCCTAGGTATAAAAGTCACGGCTCGCCACTGCATCCAACTAATGAGTGATATGAACATTACGACATGTTTTGAAAATAAACCAGGGCCATGGGAAGAACAAATCAACTTAAACAGCTCATCCATTGAAGTTGAAATTGTCCTTAGTCTGGAATGGCCAGTTTTCCATTTACTAAACTCTTAACCACCATAAACCTCCTCAGGGTGTGTTGACAGCCACACAATACAGAATGAGTTGCCAGCTGCTTATTCTTGTCTGCCAAAGAGGGGCTCCACCTGGGAGGCCATTACGTTTGTGGAAGATCATGCTATTTCCTCCATTCTGCACACTAGTTACAGCTTCTGGCCACACGCCTGGTGGGATTCGTAATCGTACAACAGTTAGATTTGAGGTTAACGTTTT